>NW_027315834.1:16670023-16790023 GCF_026437365.1 Eucyclogobius newberryi | reverse complement strand
CGAAAATCATAGAGCAACATGAGCTTCCAGTCATCCCAGTCTTTCAAAAAGCACTGGCAGAAATCCCACAAAGAACTCCATCATTTAACCATAAACACATACCACAACACGGCCTGGCAGATGATAAAAGTTGCCTGGTTTTAAAATAACTCTACTCCCAATATCTTTTAATTTCTTTCCATTTGCGTTCTTTTGTAAACCTTAAATTATGTTATGTCGCTTGGACGGCTTAATGTGTTCCCCTTAATCATAGACCTTTCTATTGGTGCCCTTAAATCTGATATTTTCCACTACTTTATTTAGTGCGCGCACCTCCAATTCGATGTACTGTTGCTATGAGTGTGCGGCTGATTAAGGAGATTTAAATGAAAAACGATGGACCCATGCCGAGTTATGGCAGATCTACTGTCTGTGCTAAAAGTTGGCTATGTCAAAGCCACACATCCAATTTCACACAGTGATTCAGCCCTGGGACAGAACCCAAATACAACATTGAAACGTGTAAAAACAGATCCGAGTTTGAGACAGGAGTGAGACGAACTGAAGGAGGACTGAAAATTGAGCTTTATTTCTCAAGTCTTATTGTTTAGAGGAGACAGGTTTGTGGTGAAAATGTAGCATCTGCTGTTGCTATAGTAGAACCAGTCAAACGTGGCATTAATGTCTGGGATTTCTCTCAAGTCTATTATTCATTGTAGTGCAATGTTTGAATGTTGATGTGGTTGTATTACCATCATTCATGTTAGCAAATACTGAAACGTTGAGGGTAAGAATGAAAGAGCTGAACCTGCATAGAGCGGCTCAATATTAAACTCGAATTTAAATCAAGACAAAAATGAGAAGAACAAACGTGAAATAAAAGAAGATGAAGTATCCATCTCGCAGAAATAGACAGAAAACATATTAAGAAAAAAAAAAAGGTACAATCCGTGAGCAACTTTTCCACTCAAAGAATCCCATACGCATTAAACACATTTTAATTCATCTTTAGAGCAATAATCATATTAGTAAATTACCGGTACGTTGCACAAACGTAACACGTAACATGGAACAGCATCCAGGAACACTTTTCCAGATAAAAACACCTGAATCTGATCTCCGTAAAGAGGACTCTGGCCTTGTTGTGAATTGGTTCCTAAGCAGTTTGCTTTGTTTTACAGGGACCTCCAAAGCCTCGTTCCCTGCACTCTTTCTCCTCCCCCAGCAGCCACAGTCATGTCTGGCTCTACCCCCTTCAAGAGCCATCTGCTGGCGTGGTCTCCTGTAGGAAGTCGACCCAGCAGGATGGAAATGAGAATATAAAAAAAACACAAAAAACACACACAAAAAAATGCATTAAAATTTAAAATAATAGATCTCAACTCAACAATTTGAACAGAAAAGTAAAAAAGGGGCTTAAGAATCATTTCTGGCCGGATCAGAGTTTTTAAAAGTCCAGGATTAATGTTTTGTGTCATTGTAGTGAGGGCTGCAGCAGACTGAAGAAGCAGAAAGAAACCTGGATTGAAAGACAATAAATAAAAAAAACAATAGTGTGTGCGTGTGCGTGCGCGTGCGTGGAGTGATCTCTCTCACAAAGCATCTGGTCTTGATTTTATAAGAGTTTGGAGATGGCAGTTCCTATGCCTGTCGAGTATATGAACATTCTGTAAAGTGTGGAGATAAAGACTGAAAAAGTGAAGAGATGGATGCGAGACAGGCTGAAGCACGAGGGAAGATAAACACAAGAATGACTCTAATAGAAGTGGGAAGTCGAGGACAGAAGCACATCATTTTAAGGAGAGCTCCTTCAGAGTAGATGTCCATTCAAAGTCTCATCTCTGAACACTCTCCAATCCATGTTTGGACATAAGCACCGCAAAACATTTTACTGCTAAATTTAGTCAAACTAGTTTTCATGGTGAAAACAATTGCAAAGACATTTAAGGGGTTATCAACTGAAATAAGATTTTAAATAATCTACTAAATGTGTTGAGAAAAACAAAACAAGAAGAACAAAACAGACAATGTGTAGTTATTGCTTGAGCATCAGGATTTAATAACTAAAATCACAATGAAAACAACTCGTGTGTAGTGCCATATCAATGTGCACACTTAACATGCTCAAATTATGTGTAAATGCCGTTTACAAGGTGAGACCTTCTCCCTCTTAAGTTTTAGACATTTGCACATTGCATCAGGCCTTGGACTCCTTCCCAAAACATTATGAGTTTCGATAGACCCACAACCAAATCGTCAGTAATTGGTTGATATTTGAGAAGTGAGGGGCCTGTTTCCCCTATGTTGAATTCATTTCCCAAGAAACACCCTGAAGCCCTTAAAACCCCTTAACCACCCCCACTCCAGCACACACACAATTATGAACGGAGGAGCACACTCGCAGAGCTATCCAAAACAAACAGCCTTTGGCATTTGTGAAACCACGCTCCAAAATGAAAACTGAAGAGTGAACAAATCTGACAAAGAGGAAAAAATAACTAAAACACACAATTTCTAAGCGATTATGGCAGCTCAAAGATACTAAACTGTATGGACATTCCATGATTGTATAGTTATGCAAGTATAGATATAGATCTATCTATTCAGCCCAGCTTTCTTCAGAATGAAAGGATAAATGAGTCACCCCAGGGCCTCGATCCAACTGCAGGTGAAAAACAGACGAGAGGTGTTACAGCTGGGTCCACAGAGATCGTGTCTGAGTCCGGCACAAAATATGGTTACAAGGTCAATGGTGTAAAAGGCAGTATAATCGGATCATCTCGAACAACAGCTTTGGTGGAGTACCATGACATTCAACAGGGTGCTAAATGTGATAGCAACTGAAACATGTGCCAGGGAAAGGTTTGTTAAGGACAAGTAGCATAGTTTGATGTGGCTGAAGCCAGGATTCACACTTCTTTCCACCAGGTACTTCTATTGGTCAGTGTCCATTGTGCTCCAAGTAAACAGAATTGGATTTAATAATAGTAAACCGTGAACTCGAAGAAGCATATAGTAGTAGATACTGTCATTGTCGGATTTGGAACTTTTTTCTATTCTGTTGGCTGTAGGCGTAAGTAATGCTCAGGTTAAGTGTGTCGTATGTCAAAGTTGACTATTTCACAATTGATTCTGAAAAAAAAAAGGGTGAAAAAGCAGATAGTGGTTGCCCATGATCAATGTTTTAAATCTGTAGACAGACTTTACTTTTCCCGCAGAGTTTTCTCACGTTTATTTACAGTTTAACCGACTTTAACCAAGTATTTATCAGTAAAACAGTTTATATTCCAAGAGTAAATTCAGTTGAATGAATCTAAAAAATGAGGTTTGTACCAAGTATGGTTAAGTATGATTAAATCGAGCAGTGATGAAATAAAAATGTTGGGGATATCACCCACCCGTAACTGGAGGGACAATTTGCACTTTGTCACTTTTTTGTTTGTTTGCTTGCTTGATTATAAAAAGTCAGATACTTGGATGACAGTTTTCATGAATTCTGTGCCAATAATTATATTAAACCAGTCAACAACAAACCCAAAATCCCCGTGTGAAATTGGACCAGTGCCAGTGTAAAAGGTCTCCTTAAACCATTCATTTTGCATATAAAGTTTTATGTGATCTAATAGTGATGCGGGCAACATGGCACTCCTTCTGCTTGACTGGCAATGTGTAATTTAGGAGCTTTTAATCGAGTAACTGTAACTGTATTAGCATTGTTCCAACACTCAATGATCCACCGTTTAAGGTTGTACAGAAACAAGCAGAGTCAGTGAACCGGCTCTGTTTCTGTGTGGAGTTTCCTGGCAGCACTTCTAACAGTGTTGAGGCCCACGGTGCAATCCAACAGAAAAGGCCAGTCTGTCTCCACTCTATCTCCAAGAACCATATGCTTCAGCGCGGCACACTGCACTTCTGTGAATGTGTCGGCCCATATGTCCTGAAACGCAGCATCCAAAATCTAACCATCCAGATGGCAGAGCATCACTTGGCACAATGCTTCCTTCTACTGTCACAGGATATTACTGGAAAGAAACAAGACAATACATATTCATCAGAAGGGCTTTGGAGACCACACCACAGGCCTGGCAATTACAGAAGATCAGACTCCGAATCTAAAGAACACACCAGAAAAGGATGACTCCTACATGCAAGGCACCGAAGTAAACAAAATTCAAGGAACTCCGTATGAAACTAACACAGATTCTTGTTGTTTCGTGTTTGTCAGGTAATTTGAGAATTGGAATTCCTATCCACTTCATTACTATAGCACATTTTACAAACAAAAAGCAGTTTCCAAAGTGCTGCACAGAGTCAAGCAAAACCAGCTAGTCAACACAAATAAGCAGACAAATAAACACAATTTAAAAATAAACCTTTTGTATTTTATTATTTTATTCTGTTTATATTCGGTTTATATTCTGTTTTAAGACGAGCCTAAAAAAGCTTCCGCTGTGGGGGTCGTTCGGACTTGGGGGGGCAGAGCGTTCCAGCGTTTAGGACTGACCACAGAGAACACCCTTAGGCAGCCCAAGCTGGAGCTGGGACTCGGACATCAGAGCGCATGAAGGGGTGTAAATTTGTATGAGGTCTGCGATGTAATCTTTAAAAACAAACAATAAAATCTTAAAGTCAATTCTAAAGTGAACAGGAAGCCAGTACAAAGACACTCCACAAGACTCCATGTTAAAAACAATAATACAGCAGCGTTCTGGACAAACTGCAGATGATAAAGTGCATTTTGGTTCATTCCTAAATAAAATGCATTGCAAAAACAGAAATAAATCTCTGATTTTTGTTATTACTTGTTTTATATTGTATGTTCCACACTATAAGAATATCAGAATATTTAGTTTTCAGTTTATTTTGTAATTGAAAGCTTCCCTTCACAAGCTTATAGCCATAACCTATACAGCTGACCTAACCGGGCCAATTTAAATAATCTAATCTAGCCATATACATTTTAACGTCAAGCTTCAAGTCAAGTTTAGTGAATGCAATTGTCACTAAAGCTGTATTGACATTCAGCTCACATCCATATAGTTCCTATTCATCTCGCTCAAGACCTTATTCACCGATGACGAAATAGAAAAATTCCGTAGGTTTTATTACATTTTCAATGCAATCCTCTTCAGGTCACCTGGCACTGCCCTCTGCGGCACGACTTTCATTTTCACTCATCTCTGCCTACATGTAATTCCACAGATGCCTGAGTGGCATCTAAATGACATGAGAGAGCGGCCTCACATTTATTATATTTTAAGTAGATTTTTTTTACACACAAATTAAGTAATGGTGTATACAGTAGATATACATTTGCTTGTAATTTTAATTGCACACCACACTATGCCACACTACCTGGCATTGCTTTCACATGGGTGGACACAGATGAGCAGACGCACACAGCAGGTCCAGATTGCAGACAGCGACGCCCTCTGCTCCCTGTCTGACCTCTGAACACTCACAATGGTCATGTGCCAAGACACAGGCAGTTAGACAATGGTAAAGACTGACAGGGTCTTTCACGGCATGAACACACAAGTCCATTCATCAACAATCCTTAAGAGAGTGGTTGGAGAGTCTGCTTTATGCTTTTCTAATTCGGACTTTATTTGGTGTATTTGTACTTGCAGTAAATATAAATTACAGTTTTACACCAATCGAGTGGCCGGTTGAAGAGAAAAGTTGAAAAAGCATAAGATTATGGATAATTTACACTGAAGAAACTACATTACATATCATATTTTTATTTGACAACTGAAAAAAAGTGTGTGATGTCATCAATTACAAACGGGAAGTAAAATAATAAACTTTAAAAATGTGCAACTCTGGGATGAAATTTGTATGATATTTAATTGTTTTTAAAATATATTTATCTTAACTGCATTTTGCCCAGCCTAAACTAACATTTTAAAGACACGTTTTAAGCCATTTCTGTTGGATTGACATAATATTGCCTGAATATTGTTACTGGTAAACAGAGATATTATTTATGTAAACATCGCCATCAAATCCAGACCAAAATGAACAAAGACCAGACCAAACAGAGGGTTGGATGGGGACTAGTGTGACTATAACACAGACAAGCAAAAACTCAGCAAAGCACATCAGACACAGCCTTAACAGGGACACTGCTGATTGCAAAAAGCCGGCTAGACTGAAGAGTTTTGTCAGGAAACAACTGATTATGTACACACTGCATTTCAATTATAAGTCAAGAAAAAGAAGCAAGAGAGACCGTTTCTCTTTAGCTTTGGCTTTAAATATGTTAGCGGTTATTTAAGACGCTAAATTGACTGCCTTTCATAATGATACAAATAATGCTACACGCCTATGCAAGCTCTCATGCCGTCCTTTGGGAAAATTAATTATCCACCGAGATTAGAATTAATGTGCAGAGCTGTTAATTGGTTATGTAAAAGGCACATTTCCACTGGATTGGAACCAGTCACTGGATTGAACATGCCTAAGTTTCGGTGACCCTCCAGTAAGAAGCACGCAGTTTATCGAGAGAGCAAGAGAACGCTCCACTTAAAAAACAAAAACAGGAAACAACTTTAACAATGTTAATACAGAAGGAAATATGTTATTGTCAATTGGATTTATAAACTGCACTTTATAAACTTCCCACTAGATTAATACATTTGTTTGTGATATAATGGAGACTAAACCATGTTTAGGTCTAAAGGTCCCATATTTTACTACATTTCCCATTCCCTAAGTATCTTTAATATTTTGCATTGTGTAACATGCATAACACAATAGTTATGAAATACCACCCATCTCTTGAAGCAAGCTCATCTACCCAGAAATGAAAACAGCTAGTGTGGGTTTGGATCAGCTTCTTCGATGCAGACATGGTCTCTCTGACAGGATGAAAACAACTTTTAATACTTTAGGGACTTTTTGTGGTAATTAACACTAATTGAATGTTAAAAGCTTACAAAAGTTGATTTAGACTAATATGGGAAAATGTAAGCAGCAAGTGCTGCCCATTGGTCGAGTGGTTTAGTCACAGCACAAATATGGCTCCATGTGCCGCAGTGTTGTAAGCTCAAATCCCGACTCATGGCTGCATGTCCTCCCTTCTCTCTCATCCCCAATTTTACACTTTCCCCTCCGGTCTAAAAAAGCCTACAGGCAAAAGTGTATGCTGTCAGTGGGAGCTTATTTGTGTAGGATTCTAAGCAATTAGGGCAGGACGCAGAGGCATCATTACTTTGGCGTCCCAGTGGAATAAAGCTATGCAGTATCACCACTGAGACACCCAAGTCAATTCCCACACTGTGGAGCCTCAGCTGCAGAGCACACGCGCACACAAACGCACACATTTCACAAACACCTCGCAATTAATTCCTCTGCATCACACCATCCTCAGCTCATCTGTCACTTCTTTGTCAAGTGTCACATGATGACGACCAGGAGAAACAACAGACATCCAGGATTTAGCTTGTTTATGTGGTCAAAGACCCACAGGCCTCTTCCCTCTGAACTGTGTCTGGGACCAAGCCGGGTTCAAGCGAAGTGAATGAACACTTTAACAAACGTTTGGACTTGCTTATTAGTGAAGGGGCATGTTCAAGAGGTATAACGTTTCTGGTGGAGGTTCCGCTACCCTCTTGCCTCTGTGGAGAAATGCTTAGAAGATCACACAGTCTGGCAGTATGGAGATTAATTAATTTAGTAATTAATTTAGCAAAGTCTTTTCAAAATCTTAGATTTACCATATTTAGTTGTGTCCCATTTAGTTTGGTAGTCTCGGGGAAAAGACCATCCATGACATCACTTTCTATACATCAACTCAAAACAAATGATTGTTTGCAGTGTAGCTTTAGTTGACCAATTCTGCCATTAGATTTTGAACAAAAGGTTTTAATTACCTATTATTATGGTATTATAATGTCATCTTTAAGCCTTCAAGAGTTATATAAAGTAAGCACTTAATTAAGTGTACATAAGACAGGGGCACAAACTAAAGTATTTTTTGCATATTAAATTAGTCTTGCACTTAATGTCAAGGAAGAAAATATCAAAAAGTGAAAGTTTTTGCATGAAAACACTGCGATGAAGTGGAAAATGGGTGAGAAGTTTAGGAGTAGATTTTTTTTTAATTTACAGTCTGTCAACTTAAATGTTTAGATCATCCTATCAACATATTTACATCATGAGACTATAAATACAGTTATAATGTGTATGTATTTTTTAAGAGTTGTAAGTAAAAAAAAAAAAAACACAATAAAAACACTGCTTATATACGCAAGATAGATTTCCAAAGCAATTTCCTGAAAAATAATGCCAATAAGTTGAGCATTTTTACAGTCTGAAGTCACAAAAACATCTGACTAAGTAATGGACACTAAGGGCAGTCCTACATTTACACGAAAGCCCTGCGTTCCCACACCCAAGGGCTGCGGCGGAGCTAGAGTCATGGGATTTTGTTTACATGGTAAACACCTCGCTCTTGTGATGTGCACAGCTGCCCAGTGGGACCGTGCATGGGTGACTGACACTGGCATTAAAGACTAGTTCATTACCATTTTGCTTTTGCACTCTTTGACTTCCAGTTTCCCTAAGGAATGTCAGTCATGTTGAGTGAATCCAGATGCGAGTAAACCCCCACCTACAGCCTCCATGGCTCCTCCACAGCTCAGATAAGGATGCTCAAGAGGACTTTCTGTGGCTTGTAAAAGAGGAACAGTACAAGACACAATTGCCATATCATTCATACCAAAGTGAGGCCACAGCGGGACATTTTATCTGCTCAAATGTTCAAATGAAACTGAAACTACTTGGAGGTAAGAGTTTACTCTTTGAACGAGGAAAGGAAAAGCCAAAAAAAAAACACAAAAAACTGTGCAGATCATTAACAACGTTCAAGAATACTTTTTGAACGTACAACACAGCCATATTTACAAAAAGAATCAAGACTAATTTTCAGGCGTGAATACATTTAACTACACATCAACCAGCTGAGGCTAATTGAGCATAAAGGCAATGAAAAAACAATATTTCAAATCACACATTCATACTTTGGTCAGATCCAGAGCCCGAGCTGTCGAGAGGAGGAATTCTAAACTCCTCTGTTCCTTTTGCAAGAGAAAATGAAATGCCAAGCCTGGCTAAGGATGTAATGAAAAAGCGATCATCAGCACAGGCTTTCATCAGCACGGCATTCAAGCTTCACACTGTACCCATCTCTATGTACGCTGAGGTACAAGTGTGACAGACGTGGGAGATGCAGCTAAATTAGTGGCGCAGAAATGTACATGGGATCTGAAGTTTTTGTGATTGACCTCCTGCAAACCCACCAGGAAAATATAGTCTGTTAGTTGATTCATTAGCTGGTGGCATTAGTCGTACAACATTTTTCTTCGTTCTTAGCAAAAATGAGAATGCACGAATGACTTAGCTTGAAATTTAGGTGAGTTTATGCCTTTTTACATACAAATACGCAATGCTTAATAGTTTTGAGGGCAAGAACCACACTTCATTGCGCACAGGCCACGACTTTAGTAAACTACAGTCATATGAACCTAAAATTACTTTGCTTACAACCCACATATATGTAATGTATAATACTTAAGATATGGATTTTAATGACCGGTAGAAACAAAAACACAATTGTCTGTTGCAAGTCATTTTTGTTTGTTGGATGAAGAGCTCCGCGCCAAACTAAGGCAACAGAGATACTGACATTACCCGTCATCTCTTCTCTGGTTTTTAAGTGAGTTAAGAGTATTTGTGTGATGGTTTAGCCTGCCTTCACAGCAGCAGCTTCCCTTTGAGACACAAACGCCCCCAGTAACACCACCCGGGACTATACAAGCCCCGCAAAACAAACTCATGCTTTCCCGTTCGTCTCTGGGGGAAAACATGCCTAAAAAGGACAGTGGTGGGTGAAAAGCATAATACAGTGTATGTAGCTCATCAGAGAGTAAAATAAATGTGTATTGTATGAACACCAGTGAGGCATAATTTCACATGTAGAGAGCACCAATTATCTCTTTATTATACACCAGAACAATAAAACACTGCTTAGCTATTTTTAGAACATAAGAATAACCAAAACAAAACTGGGCAGGACCAGACAGAAACAAGATAAATAAATACATTAAAATTAGAAGATCCAAAGAAAAGACTGTTAACGCATATTAAGTCAATTAAATTAATTCTTTAAGAACACGAAGCATTTTCGTAGATTAAGTCCAAAATAAAGGTCCCTATAGTTCAGTGTCTGTAAAATGTTTGTTTTCTAATTAAGTTCAACATAGATTTTTTGCTCTATTGCGCATGTTGATGATGGTAAAGTAAGTTTATTTGTAGAGCACAATTGGTACACAAGTCAAAGTGCTTCACACAACAAGAAAAATTGCATTAAAATCACAAAGACATGACAGAAATCACAAAATCGTCATTATGTTAGTCCAGTCCTTAGTCCTTAGGCTTAGCTTGCTGTTGCATTTCACATTTCAAAACTTGTCCCTATTCAAAAGATATAATATAATAGTTTGCCTTAAATGTTTAATCTCAGTGGTCCTAATAATAATAATGACCAGCAGGCTGAGAAATAGATTTTCAAAGTTAGGGGCCAGGGGGGTCCACTTCCTAAAAAAGTTAGGGGCCCCCCAGCAATTTCAGGGGCCCACAAGCGCGCGCGGCATTGCGGCGTCATAAGAACAAGATACATTTTTTTGTTATAAACCTCGTTATTAGCATGTAAAACAATTTAAAGTACTTTCATCTTTTATTTGACATGAAGGAAGAGCACAAATACTGAATTCCTATAAACCAGAGATCATGATATTTCAATGCTGTTTAGTTCAATATAATAATGTTTCTTAGATACTAAATAAATACTGTATACAGCATTTGACACAAGGAGATCTTGTGGAAATATAAAATATAAAATCACAGCCTACAAAATAAACTAACATATATACATTGCCCCGATGCTAACAACTCCAACGCTTTGGATACTTCCACATTGACACAGCTTTTGTTGCAAACAACTTTAAAAAGACCGAATTGCGGACTGAGTAGATTGACGCCCGCCGACCTAGATTTCACGTTTGGGGCAAAATTAGACCGGGCATTTCCGAGTGCAACCGAACAATACCGAACGCAGCGGCCAATCGGATGCCCGCTTTCATCGAAATTAGATCACGGACACCGCTCGGCCAATGAGAAGCAAGAAGACTGTGAAGTGGGCATGTCTGTCAAAACGAAACTTAAGCGATAAAAAATGCCCCAAATATGACCAAATTACTAGTTAAATCTTGATTTTTTTTTCGAGGAATCTAGATACAGGGGCACGACGGGCCCCCTCCTAATTCAAACCCCGGGCCCGCCGGAGATTTGACTGCTTCCGGGCCCCGGGCCCCGGGCCCCCGGCCCCGGCCCCCCGGCCCCCGTCTATTTCGCAGCCTGACCAGGTTATTCCATAGAGGGTTTGTTCTTCCCTTGTGGGACAAATATTCCAAAAGGACTTTGTGGTGGCCAATCCATATGATGCCTCATGCAAGGTGAACTTGAGGGGCTTTGACAAAAATACATTAACCACAATTTTCTGCCATAACAGCAAGCTCTTCCTGTTTGTTGTTTATCCCATGCTCTAACCACCTCACACAGGAGACAGAAGCCATTCTTCTGTGTTTTAGCAGACAACTTAATTAGCCAACAACTCCAATATATGTTGACACAGCAGCTTTGGTTTAATAAAAGACTTTTATGAGACTTTTAAATGACATTGCACATAGAAAACAAGGCACACGGCCTCACATTAGTGATGGAATTTTCCATTAAATCCACCATGATAACCGCCCCTTGAGCTATAATTGTTCATAACGCAGCATAAATCTCCCCAAGTTGAGTGGATAAATATTGTTGCTCCTCAAGTGGCAATAATTATAACAGGCCAAAAATAGACTTGGTGAGAGGCGCAGCATGACATAGAAGACATAACCAGAGGCTTGGAAGCTTAACAGAGCAAGGTTAAAATATTGGACCTCATTGCAAAAATGCAATTTTTAAAAATTGCAACACAATGTACATCTTTGTTAACTTTTTGCTTTGTGTATTTGCAAGACTGTTGAGAAAAGATGGTTTGAAAGAGGAGTCAAGGAAGCTATTTTTGTTAAAAAAGAAAGACCTTCTTTAAACAGAAATGGAGGGCTTAGGTTTCATCTTCCTGTTATTTATAATGGGATTCTGAACCCCTGGAAAGGTAAAGGACATTCAGATGCTAATCAGGTACTCAGGGTGGTTGAGCCAGGGTCTCACAAAGACAAAGAGGTTTCTAATAGCCCATTAAGATTCTGAATAGGCTAGCTCGGTAGATACAAGGGGGAGTTTCTGTTGAAACAAACAACTCTTTCTACTTCAGGAAGGCTCCTCCCAATGGGCGGGTCTTACCACAGAACAGTATTAATATCGGAGTTCTCGACCTAAATTCTGTTATTGACAATGACTCTTGGATGAGAGTCGAAACGTCTATTTTTTCAAACTGAGTCCAGATGACTACAACTGAAGCTTTTTCTACTATGGAACACGCCTGGACGAATGAGGGATTACACCGACAGTTATAGTAGCTATAAATTAAATTTGTGTTTCATGTCACATCACTTAAAATTAGAAACTTGTTTGTATGTTGAGTGAGACCAGTGATACCAGGGCTGTCCACATTGTCCCCTACAGGACACGATTTAGGGCTCCCTTTTGTAGTGGTGTCCGAATGTCCAGCTGGTGAAAAGTAGTGCACTCAAAATTTCCAACAATGCAGCTTGAAAAGTAGTGTCCAGCGATGGTCACTAGACCGGTCTATATACACCACAATACATTGCGAGAGTTGGAAAAACCACAGCGAACAGTGGCAGGTCTTTAGCTGGACACAACAGATTGACGGAAGCAGAAGAGCTGTTTAAATGCACTGTTGACTTGTGAATATGAACAAAACACTCTTAAATCACACTGCAGAGTAACCGTTTTATTAAAGAAAAAAACAAAGTTGTATGCGTTAGTTGCTTACTTCAGCTTGAGCTCACATCACAGGCCAAAAGTTGAACAATCCACTCCGTTTGTTGTTGAATGTGAGAACCGTATGTATGATGATTATTTGTCCATTTAAAAAAAATTTTTTTTTTACAGAAATACTTTTTTTATCTGAACTTTGCTGAATTTTTCCCCACTCTGACACCAAAGTCAAATGACCCGCGGCGAGGAGAAAGTGTGTCCAAATCGCTCTCTCAGGAGTGGTCAGGGGACGAGTGTGGACATTTGGACAAGCAGCCCTGGTGTTAGCTCTGTGTGCCGTTCACTTTATCCTGTGTCTTCGCCTTCGAGGACTTTGTTTCATACTCGCGGTCCTCTGTGCTCTTTCACACAACAAAGCTCTGCTTCCCAGTCACACTCAAGTTTAAAATATGCCGCTTTCTTTTCTGTTGTGCTTTTGTTTCATGTGTTCTGTGTGCCACAGATTCATAGGATTTTTATTAAATATGTCAATTAAACAAATTATTCGAGGAAATAAAATAAAAGTTTTTTGTAATCGAATGACTTGCTTAATCGTTGCAGCCCTATAATATTGTTATTATCGTTTTTATTACCGACATTGTCATTCTTATTATCGTTGTCATCAGCATTGGTCTTCACGCACTCTTTCATACTAAGGAGGATGAAGAACTCTGACCTTCAAGTGCTCTAACCACAGAACCACTGCTGCCCTTTGGTACTTTTATAAAAAAAAATATTCCAAATCTTGAAAACCAGCTATTTATTACTCAGAAGAGGAAATAAATATGTAGAGTTTACATAGAAATATAAACTGGTACTATAAGTCCTCATGCTATTTGAACTGTATTTCTGCAAATCACTTTCAGAATACTAGGCTACATCTCATTTGCCAGTTCCTACCATTGTGGCCAGTGACAAATACATATTTTTAACAGAAATTTAATGTCAAAAATGGTAAAACAATAAATGCTCTTACTTCCTCAGGGCCAGATGAACGGCCTCACACGCTCCTAAAAAACAGAAAAACATAGTTTTATTATGGATTTTTATACAACACAGTCAATGCACACAAAATATTGCACAAAAAATAAGAGATTATATCCTAATGATGTCAGGTGAAAAGGCTCAGTTAAAATGACTTAGGGTAAAATGCTGATTTCTTAAGCGTAACACTTCTCCATGGCAACCATTTTTTATACGGCCCGTTGAAAAATGCAAATTCTCAAACACGAGGCCCGGAGGTTCAAACCACTGTGAACAGCATTAATCATTCAAGAAAACCAGTGAGCAATGCATGTCAACTTTGAAACATGCGACACCCACACAGCGGGTTTAACACACACACACACACACACACACACAAATTACCCTCAATGGAGCCATTTTATGAGTCAGTCTAATCAGACTAGTGGCAACTCGCAAACCATTATCAACTACTCTCATTTCAAACAGCCTCCCCAGCCAGCCATCAGTACCTGTTTTTAAGTCAGTTTATTCACTTTATTCCAGAAGCCCGTCTGGGCACCGGCATTCCACATTCCACTTCTAGTATTAGTTAACATACGACTGCAGACCTTGAGAAAATAAGTTCTGTGTAGAACTTATTTTGGAATTTAGCTAAAAAAATATATAAAAATGTTTATTATGTTAATAATAAAATAAAAACAATCAGAGATAAATTAGATGAAATTACCCCCGCTATTAGCCCTGAACTAGCCCAAGCTGTAAATCTAACGTCCCATATAAATCCACCTGTAAACCTAGAAAGGTTCACAGCTGTTGATCAAGCAGAGATAACTTCAGCCATTATGTCCTCTAAAAGCTCAACTTGTGTCCTAGACCCCATTCCAAGCAGACTCCTCAAAGACATTCTTCCCCTAATTATAGACCCTATTCTTAATATAATAAATACTTCACTCGAAAGTGGCTATGTTCCACAGTCCTTCAAACATGCAGTCATTAAACCTCTTCTGAAAAAGCCTAATCTAGATCCCGACCTATTGGTAAACTACAGACCTATTTCAAATCTTCCCTTCGTCTCTAAAATCCTTGAAAAAGTTGTAGTAAAACAGCTTTGTCGCCACCTGCAGGACAATAACTTATTTGAAGTTTTCCAGTCAGGGTTCAGAGCCCACCACAGCACTGAAACTGCACTAGTTAAAGTCACAAATGATTTGTTATTAGCCGCTGAGGATGGACTGGTCTCAGTCCTGGTCCTGTTGGACCTCAGCGCAGCGTTTGACACCATCGACCACAACATTCTACTGCAGAGGTTAGAATGTGATGTAGGTGTTGGAGGAACAGCCCTCAGCTGGTTTAAATCCTATTTATCTGATAGGTTCCAATTTGTTAATGTAAACCAGAGCTCCTCACCATGCTCTAAAGTAATTTACGGTGTGCCACAGGGTTCGGTACTCGGTCCAATTCTGTTTACTCTTTATATGCTACCATTAGGCAACATTATCAGAAAGCATGACATTAACTTCCACTGCTATGCAGACGACACTCAGCTGTATTTATCAATGAAACCTGATCAGAGCGATCAAGTAGACAGACTTAGTACTTGTGTGAAGGAGATAAAAACCTGGATGACACTAAACTACCTGCTTCTTAACCCTGAAAAAACCGAGGTCATTGTGCTTGGCCCTAAGCATCTACGAGACGCTCTATCTGAGCAGATAGTCACACTGGACAATGTCAGTGTAGCCTCCAGTTCTACTGTAAGAAACCTTGGAGTCTTATTTGACCAGGAGCTCTCATTTAAAGCTCATATAAATCAAGCTTGTAAAACAGCCTATTTCCATTTGCGCAACATAGCCAAAATCAGAAGAATCCTGCCTAAAAGCGATGCCAAAAAACTTATCCATGCATTTGTAACGACTAGATTAGACTACTGTAACTCCCTGCTTGCAGCGTGTCCTAAAAGCTCCATAAAAAGCTTTCAACTGGTTCAAAATGCAGCAGCAAGATTACTAACAGGAACAAAAAGAAGAGAGCACATTACGCCGGTGCTGAAGTCTCTTCACTGGCTCCCCGTCGAGTTTAGAATCAAATTCAAAATTCTACTCTTGACCTACAAAGCCATAAATGACATGGCCCCATCCTACCTCAAAGATGCTATAGAACCATATCATCCAAACAGAGCTCTTCGCTCTCAGAATGCTGGCCTTCTGGTGGTGCCAAGAGTCTCTAAAAGTACTGTAGGAGGTAGAGCGTTTAGCTACCAAGCTCCTGTGTTATGGAATCAGCTCCCGACCCATGTTAAATATGCTGACACAGTCTCTTCATTTAAGTCCAGGCTTAAAACGTTCCTCTTCGAAATCGCTTATGGTCAGACTAGTTAGGAACAGAAACATAAACCCACAGCTTCAGCTACGCTGCCCTAGGAGTAACTATGCTGGGGGAAGTATGACAGCTTGAGCACTATCCTCTTCTTCTTCTGACTACTTATGCTATCAAACAATATTTATTTTTTGATTCCACTTGCAAACTGTTCACCGCCTTCTTTTCTTTCTCTCACTCCTGAGGACCTGTGGACCCAGATGCCCCTCCCCTGGTGAAGTGGTCCCTGCCCTGTGTGGACGGTCCCTCATCTGCCTGAAGAGTGGGTCCAGCTCACTTCCGACGGTCCCTCATCTGCCTGAAGAGTGGGTCCAGCTCGCCTCCGACGGTCCCTCATCTGCCTGAAGAGTGGGTCCAGCTCGCCTCCGACGGTCCCTCATCTGCCTGAAGAGTGGGTCCAGCTCGCCTCCGACGGTCCCTCATCTGCCTGAAGAGTGGGTCCAGCTCGCCTCCGACGGTCCCTCTTCTGCCTGAAGAGTGGGTCCAGCTCGACTCAGACGGTCCCTCTTCTGCCTGAAGAGTGGGTCCAGCTCGACTCAGACGGTCCCTCTTCTGCCTGAAGAGTGGGTCCAGTCTCCTTGTGTCCGTCTGTCCGTCTGTGAGAGTCGGATCTCTCCTTCACTGGAACTCCTCCAGGTTTCTACGCTTTTTTCCCAAAGAGGTTTTTTTTGTAGTTTTTCCTGGCCGAGAAGGAGAGTCTAAGGACAGAGGACCCTGGGACATCGTCCCTCGCCACCACAGACATTGTCTGACTTCATCGCCACCACAGACATTGTTGATTCATTTCTCCCTGTGGCCCTCAGAGGCAACTGTTGTTGTGATTTTGGGCCTTACAAAAATAAATTGATTTGATTTGATTTATCACAGAAAAGGTCATTTTTTAGGTTTATACATTTAACTTTCTGTTTATAATTGATGACACCACACTAGGAAATTACCCAGCAAACACTGAGCAAAAACTCATCTGATGTCACGCGTTTTTTTTTTTTTGACAAATAAAAATATATAAGAGCGACTATATTTTGTTGAATTAATCTTTAGGATAAGCGGAAAAAAATGGATGGATGGATGAATGAGTGTCAAAAAATTAATTGTGTAAATGCAGGCAAGGAAAGTTTATTTGTAGAGCACAATTTGTACACAAGGCAATTCAAAGTGCACACAACGAGAAAAAGAAAATGCAATATACACCAAATAAAGTCAAAATAAGAAAATATGCATCATACGCACTTAAACAGGCCAATCACGTGGGCCCACAGGCAGGACTGGAACCAATCACAGAGCAGCATTGTGGTTTGGGCGGAAGTCAAAACAACAAAATACAAATATGACGGCCGTACTTCATACTATTTTGGGAGAAGTACGGACTGCTTTGTTTTTCAAAAACGTGCACAAAATGACACGTTGTGCAGTTGTGGATGAGAAATAGGACTATGCTTTTCTGAACACTGGATTTAACACAATTTAGATTATTCCGCTTCTTCCGCTGTTGTGACGCTTCGACCAATCAGCATGATGTATTTGTAACGTCTCAACGGCTTTCGGTGAGAGCCTTCCCAGATTGATCCATGTGAAGAACTCTGATATCCTGAATGGTATTTATTTTTTTGGTACCTTATCCGGCATTAATCATTATCTGGAAAACGAAATAATTAAAATGTTCATAATTTACATTGAGTACCATTACTTTGAGTAAAGACCATGTAGCAGTCATCATTCATTTGTGATCACACTGCAAAGAAACTCTGTAACGTGCTCGCTCAGCACCACTTGACATTAAAACTGGAGAGAGGGGAAATTTACCACTGTAACTTTTGTGATGTTCTTCTAGTACATTTAAACGGTACCAAGCCCTAACAGTCCTGGATTATGAAGTAGTCCTGATTGAATAGTCTCAATTCAGTCATCGTTTGGTTTCGTTTCTGCTGCCTTGTTAAATACAGGTTTAGGACAGTAGTTTCTGTAGTTTTCAATTCATTACAACCCAATTGCAGAAAGACACCCCAAAAGGTGGTTTTGTGTGAGTCCAGGATATTATTGCTTCAGTTCATTGGAATTCAACGCACTTGCCCCTTCTTCATAGCCCTGTCCACTTTTCTCATTATCTTTGCTCCACATTTCCCTCTGCAAACTAAACCAAGTGTTTTAAGTAAGAGGGGTTGTGGGATTTATTTTACTGGGCATGCTTTAATCAACTGGTATTATGCATTCATCCAGCCATCTGCTAATCGACCCAGCAGTAAATTAAAGTTTGCGTGAGTGGATTAAGTCTCAAGGACATCCTGTGCTGTCAAACAAAGTCCCTCCGTGTTTCCAAGTTTATCGCATTAGCCGCGAAAACACTGAAATTAGATTCTTTTCAGGTAAAACATTAGTCAGCTTTCAAAAGAGAAAATACTCAGATCAAAAGAAAGTAGTCAGTTTTTCATAACGATTTCAGCATTCAATGGCGCCATCAACCGTAACCATGATGTTGTTGCTGAAAAGGTAAAATAAAACATTTCAGAACTGAAAAGCTGCGCAAAGTTTTACTTATCTGAATGTGATTTAAAAATGTATCACAAAAATGCTCAAGTTGAAATATTGTTTGAGATAAGATATTTGTCCCACAATGGGGACATTCCAGTGTTGCGACACAAATTAGGCTGGAGTAAATAATAAAAAACAATACCAACATTTCAAACTATATCTCAAAACCAAAGAATACAGATTTTGATGCCTTAAAATTAAGACAATAGAATGTCATTTTCAACACAAATAATAGTAGGTTCTCCATGTGGTCTTATAGTTTTGATGAAGCTCAAGCTTATTCTAAAACGCTTCAAGATATAGTTTTAGTATCAATTTGTATGAGATTTTTTATTCTTTTTTTACAACCCTACTGCTGGGTGTGTCCAAATATTATATTTCTCTTTGGTGTTGGATTACACTTGAAAACATGTGTAATCATTATTACTGCCTTTATCCCTCAAGGATGTAAATCCAATAAGTTGAGGAGTTACTGAGCATTCTTGGCATCCTCAGCCCTGTAATATTGACGCTGGTATCAGATGACGGTTGAGAGCGAAAGGCCAAAGAGAGGTATTGGAGTGTAAAGAAATGGGAGTGAACTAGACACCAGATAGTGTTCACAATACTCTCAGGATGGGGAACATTACAGGCCCTGACAAAACCAGAGGAGGGAGATTTAGGTGCGAGACGGGCAAACTCAAACCTGTGTTATTCAGTAAACACACACCTTGTCTTCACGGTCGCAGCCGGGCCAAAAGCCAGAGCTGAACACCGTGATGCCATTTTCAGGTTGATGTGTTTTTGATCGAAGAGTATGTTGTGATGCTTTATTACACTGCAAGTCTTTTAACATCATGAGGGAGCACACACATGCACCCACAAGTGCACAGAGAGGGGAGAAGAGGAGGCTTGTAAATCACTTTTTCTGGCTTGGTCTTATCTGAGAAATGCCAGCTATGAGAGCAGAGAGGAAGAGGGAGCCGCGGCGAGTCTGTGCACTTCTAATGGTTTGCATGAATTTGCTACAGAAGGAGGTTTTTGAGTTAACACTGCAGTTCATGATGAAACGGAATGAAACAACAAGGTTTGCAACTATTGTTTGGAAATTACACAGGTCTAAATGAATGGGGTCACACACAGGTATCTTAAATGATGAAAGAAGGGCACCAAATATGTGTGGCCTGCTACAAAAGGTTCTCCTTTTCCAAACGGGGCATAACAAACAGCAAATGCAGTATCAGTATAAAACCCAGTGGCTCAGTGGCTCCAAGTTCAGCTCAGACCAGTGCAGTGTTTTTTTACTACAGGTATTTCACAATCAGAAAAAGATTGCCATTGTAACCCAAACCCACTTGTTTCAGCAATATGCCGCCACATAAAGCAATGAATAATAGTACATTATAAACTATGATAAAAAGTAAGGCATACATGAAAAATAAGCAGTTGACTAAAATAAAAAGACAGATGGGATGTATATTAATTAACATTCGCTGTCCTCAAAGTAAAACAAATACAAAATTAAATTAAACTTGAACCATAGAGTTTCGGAAAAATCTTCATTCAGAGAGCCTCTCTGTAACTTCTTAAATCAAAGAGAAATTCCAGGAGGAAATAGTATTATTCCCCCCAAAGGCAATTACCTTCATCTTCATAATTCCCTTAACAAACAAACAAACAAACAAACAAACAAACACACCAACAACATCAATCGTACAATTAATATCTACTGCACTGGATGTAATATATGTGTTGCATAAATATGTCCTGAATATATTCTTTGACGTATATACTTCACATTTCAAGTCGATAGCAGGTCAATTCTATAATAAATGCTCTCAAGTTTTGTGGACATTTCTGTGCATGATTTATTGTCAGTCGTGTACTCCTTCCACCTATTCTGAGTTTACGTCTTTTGTTTTTGCTCACAGCTGCTTCGACTCTGTGGTTAATCTACGGTGGCATTATGAGCGCCTGCACTGGAAGCCTCGCAGACATGGGATTTCCTTTCACATCCAACTGAGACTAAAAGAAACTTGTGGAGAAGAGTGTGAAAAGATGAGCCCCAAACATGCACAAACATCTGTGCAAAGACACAAGCTGAGAATACAAAAGATCAATAGCTCAAACACAATGTAAACACAATTCTACACGCAGCTTCAGAACCCCCTAAGGAAAGAATACAAAAACGGCTGTGGTGCTCCCCTACATCGTCTGTAGCACTGGGCAAACAGGAATGTGATGGGACCTAATTACAATGTGGAGTCTGAAGTGCATCCGATGAACATTCACAGGTTTTTATGGCTCGCTTTTGAAGACGGGAGCAATACAACCTGCCTCGGAAACCAGACTGCACACCGAGCACAGATGGGAAACAAATGTGCCCCATAATTTACTTGGAAAATACACTACATTTGCCAGGCCTAACTAAAAGTGTTAAATGAAACAGACTTCATTCATTACAGTCAAGTTCTGAATACCAGCCCAGAAAACACATTTTCTATGCATTTTATTTAGTCAATAAAAGAAACAGTAGTAGTCAAACTGATTCTGTGTTCAATAGTGTGCCGCTGGTCTTTGGAGCACGAGGCATGTTTATGAAGGAGAGAAACAAGTGGGATTTACAAAAGAAGTATTGATTTTCCCTTAGTTTTATGATTGTTTTGATTACAAAATATTCAGTAGTTTCCCACAAACCAATATTTCACATTCCAATTGTGACATTGCGCCCTATGAAATAACAAATGGGGGGACACTGAAATAGAGAATAATTTTGTTGTGAGAAAATGTTATATAATTGAAGTCTACATGCCACCAATTGCATTTGGTAGCCAGTGGCAACAGATGCATGTTATCATAATCTAAAACTGAATACATATTACTGTATTCCTTCCCCTCCTTTAGATGAGCGATGCCCCCCACAGGCACAGGCAGGCAAACAAACCCACTTGTTGCATAAATGGGGGTTCATAAAATCACGATGGCTGACCACACTGGTGCATTTCATCATGCAGCATATTGAAAGCTTTTCAGATTCCACAGTTTCTGCCGCTACGCATCATCAAGTCCACTGAGAGCTCAAAAATCCCATAATCCTCGGACAGAAAAGGCAATAACAGAGTCGGTGCCCGAGCAGAGAATCAGAATGATTCAGCAAGAAGTCCAACTTACTGCGTTTTGGTTCTTGGGTTTAAATAAAATAAAAGTACTATTCCAGGTTAAGCCTTTAAGTTTATTGTTTAGGAATGTTATTTTGCAATGTTTTGGTGGCATGTGGAAGGGGTGTGCGTAAATAAATACGTTTGTGTGGTTGAGTATCAGTTCAGATTATCAGTAAACAAAAATGGTTCATGTTGAGGTCACCAGTCCTTTGCACTGGTAAAACAAACATGTTTGTAATGACGTCTTACATGAGGCCATAACCACAACGTTCTTCAGGGGACACGGGACTTTCCATGGTTCCCAGGCTCTAGTGAGACGTTGGACCACCAGACCAGGGATGATGACACAATACACAGACCAAGTGTAGATAAGAACACATGAAATGATTGATGGCATTGGCCAGAGAATTTAATGCAAGTCTGAAAGAATCTGTCCATCTGACCAAAACAAGCTCTAAATTAGTCTAAGCTAATGAAATAGATGTCATCTCTGGAGTATCAGAATGAGGCAGTAAGTAAAACCAACTTGTAGTGATGGTGTGAAAGTGAGTGCCTGCCATCTTCTTCGTGACCTATGTGTTAACAATGGTATGGCTGGAGTGTGTTTACAGGGGAACTTGTGTTTGAGCTTTATCTACAACACAAAGAACCAGCTTTAAAAAGGTCATCAGGGGGTGAGAGTGAGGTCACAACTGCAGGAGGGATCAGTTGAACTACTGAACAAAAAGGTCAAAAGGTCATCCAAGTGTGGCATAAGGAAGGGATAACTCTTGTAGCCATTTAGCTGACAGTCCTAAGATGGATATGTGAAAGGCTGAGGAATAAGTGCGTAAAAGGCAAGTTTAAATCCAGATGTTTTGTTCCTTTTCTGAATTTTTAAATCACTTTTTTTAGAAACCACCATCAGTCCATTAAAAGGGGAAAATATGCGCAGTATAACATCCTCTTGCAAAGTTTCAGGGGCACACAGACCTCTAGATGCTCAGATTAACACCATTAGTGACAGAATTTTCTAATATTTTTCAGCATTTAAAAAAAAAAAAAAAAACACAAAAATTCAAGGGGACATATTACATTTCCTCTTCTTTTTTATTTGAAACTAAACTTTTCCCAGCCGACAAAAACGTCACAAATAATAGACAAAGACAGATTGTGAAGCCTGGCTCCTCTCCATAACGAGGTTCAGGAGGCGGGATAAGGTCACATCCGACACCTCTCATCTCTGTGTGCGCCTCTGTTGTGGGTTTTGTTACATCCTCACCAACTGTTCTGCCCCTTTGGCCTCAAACTCAGAACTCAGAATACATTTGATACTTAATTCATGTTCGCGTCTCTCCAGACACTAATCCGTTTTAAAATGAATAATATATATTGATACTCAAACAAAATAGCATTTGCAAATTCCAAAACTGTTTAACAATAGTCTGCATACCTATCAGAGCTATTATACAGACATGTGGTGAGATCATTATCAACCTTTAGGAGCAAAATGACATTCTGGTGGCGCACAGAGGCCGGTGGATAGCACATATGCTGCGCTTTATGTGAAGCTGGTCGCAGTGTTGTGAAATTGATTCTGGCTTCGACATTTTTCTGACTGTCCTTCATCAATGTGAAATCATCAATTACTTGGAAGGTTTTTTTTTATTTGAGTTCCACAGACTCAGTCAACTTTGGCTTGGGCGGAAGCCAACATTTTAGTATTATTTGTGTTAAATGCCACAGATTAAAAGCATTTATGTTCATGAAATCCTTACTAAAAGCCATCTTACTTTGTTTTTTAAAAGATCAAATAAAATAAAATCGTAAATCGAGATCGATCAATATGTTGAAAAAAAACCTCAACATTTCCCCCCAGATCACTCTACAATCTTTCTCTCATCACCATGCCATACTAAACTGTTCAGTCTAATAAAGCCTACAGGCCAAAAACAACTTAACAAAAAACAAATTTTATCTAAAAAATATATTTTTATCATTGTGGTAAATAAATATAAATAGTATATAAAGCCTTTTCCTTAGTATTAAACAATGCATTGTCCATAGTTAATTGTCTCAGCATTTATAGGCCTATACAGACATTGATCAACAAAATTATGTTAATTGTGACATGAAATTGCACTGATAAAAACATTTTTATAAACTATATAGAAGGAAGTGGGAACTATGTTATAAACATACAGTAGCTAGTCTAAAATAAGCCAGAAGCATTATAATCCTGCAATGAGAGCACATCACACACACATTACATTAGTAACACCATAAAAGGAGAGCGAATCATTTCATTTCAACGTGTATGAGTGACTTGCATGAGTGAAGAAGAATGAGTTGTGTAGATGTGTACATTCATCACTGATTTATTTACAATAATGGAAATGTGTTTTAATCCCTTTTATATCTGTGGGGGGATTTAGAAAAGCCCAACCAGGGACGGGAGTTGAAAATTAGCACTGGCTATAAACTTTGTGTGCGTCACATCGGCTGCAAGCTTTATTTGTAACTATGTATGATTGCATTGTCCCTGTCAAATAAATAAATAAAACATGAAAAGTGAAATTATCTTAATAAAATCTGATAAACCCTGACTGAAAAAGTATTCCTTGTGTCATAAAACAAATATAATCTATTTTTTACAACAAAGAAACATTTTTAGAGCATAAAACTAGACCAGAGACAGACAAGTCTCATGTCTTCAAACCCTGTCGTGATATCACAAGATGGCAAAAACAAAGATTTGTGGCGGCCCATTGCAGAGAATGACCACAGTATATCTCCACAGGCTGATGGGGCACTTGATCAATACCAGCAGTCTCTCAACCATTACTCGACTCTGATAAGATTTTTTGCTTTCAAACCTCACAATTTCATTCACACCTCTGCTTTTGGAACCACAACCTATACTCTCAAAAGCAATAAATCATTTGGCACTTTTTGTTGATATATATATATATATATATATATATATATATATATATATATATATATATATATATATATATATATATATATATATATATATATATATATATATATATATATATATATATATATATATATATATATATATATATAAATAATTGTTTCAACAAATGTTTTGTCCAATTAATGTACACTTTTCAGTCAATGGAGTTGTGTTAGGAATGCATGGGAAACATGTTCAGCTTTAATTATAATCTTAGCTTTCGAATTCTACAGTACATTTTCTTTATCAAGAAAAACCTTATTAGGACCCGTCACATGTTATGCAAAATTTACTTAAAGCTTTTAAACCACGATAGAAGATCGTTCCCTCATCAAAAACGTATTTAGCTTCAGTCGCATTTCATTAATCCTGTTATTTTGGCCCCGAGGCTCACAAAACACTTGGTTCCACATTTCCGCAGTTACAGATCTGGACGTCTCCTGTGCTATTTTTTGTACTTTATTGTGTACGTTTTTTTTTTAATCTCCTCTTTTTGTAAAGTTGTAGATGGCGTGCTAGCAAATCCTGATGAGGCCTGACTGATAGAAAGTAAAAGATCGATAAAATACATAATAAAATCTGAGATGCCAAAGTAAAAGGTAATCATGAGCATGTTTTCGTCACAACTGAGTCCAAAAGCATCGATTAAGCCTCCTGCAAACCTGATAGACTGGATTAGCAGCACCGTCTTGTACCATAATATGCTAATCAGTTTTAAGTCATGATGTAATAACATCAAAGGGGATTAACACAACTGATTAGATTCGGATTTGATGATGGAGTAATCATTAAATTGTTATTTTAATGATTATGGTGGCACAATTATTTTTTATTATTTTAGCTTCCATTAGTTCAATTGATCCGCTACACAAGCGCACAAGAAATTACACGTTTGCAACAGTAATATTATAAGTAGTGTAGTGAACCTCAAAACAGCAGTTGACAGAAAGAAAATGTCCTCTTGATGGGTTCAGTTGACCGGACAGCTCGTATTCAGACAATTTTCACAATGACAACAAGCCCTTTGTTGACATCTCTGAATCAAGTTACTGCTCTTCTGAGACTTCCAAGTTGGCAGATTTCCATCAATTAGACAAGAAATAGAGCACAGAGACACCCATAGGAACCAGAGAACGAGAAACACATTAGCAAATATAACCATTAATTCTTTGGAGGTTTGTGGGGCTATTTCAGTAAATGATCTTTTTTCATACTTATACTTTAACTAGTAGCCTTTATGCCAATTAAAGCATCAGTATTTTATTCAATACAGTATCAATCCCTGTCTCAAACCCATTTAAACTTATGTTCTCATGGGCTTTTGAGCTCACAAACCCAAGAGGCATCTAAGAAGGAAGTGTTTCTGTCGCACCTCATTTCCCAAAACATTACCATTGCTGTGTCTTTGATGACTGTGGCATCACACAATGTGATACTGGTGTTTTAGATTGAGAAAAGAAACTACTAGAAACCATCTATTCATGGGTTTAAGCTTTTCTGCTGGTTGGCAATAGTCTGAGGACTTTCAAAACATTGTATTTTGTATTGTTAATTTATATGACAACAGTGTTACATATTAATTATTCATTCTTTATTTATTTTGCACCTCGAGATGCATCATCTCATTTCAAGGGAGTCCATCACTCTGGAATCCATTAGAACATATGTGATACATGCAGAGAGAAAACATCACTCATTATGTATGTCTTTTCACTGTGGGTTGTGTTTGTTAATTGTCATAACTGTTTCAAATTATCATTCTGAACCCCATAGGTTCTGTTTACAGGACACATTTTAATTATGAGACGATATTAGTCTTAGTCTAGTTAGTCTAGTTAATCCTCCCGCACACTGTCAGGCAAAATTGATTTTGCCTGACGAAGGCCTAGACGCTGAAACGTTGCCTCTTTACTATTAAACTTTTATTTTGCAAGTTTGACAGTGTGCGGGATTTCTTTCCCTTTACAGCCTTTATTTGGTTGAAAATGCATTTAAAGTCTCAATAGAACTAATCATTTTACTTTAATAGAGTAAAATTAAACCCAAAAAATGTCAAATTGATTCCTCTGAAGTCTGTGCCAATCATACAATTAGTGCCAGCGGCTGTAGACCTCAAATTAAAAGCCCAGAACTGATCATTGACCATTTGAAATGACTAGCTCTCATTTTAATTAGACGTCAAGAAATGCCCTAGTCCTAGAACTGAGTATTGTTTGATGCAAGAGGTGCACAATTAAGTTTCAAAGTTGAGGTGAATAAATTGAGATTGCGTGAATTAAAGGTGCAATGGACGATTTTTCGGTGATTTGAGAACGCAGGCGGAAGTATCAGTCCTCCCCCGTGCGGACTGATACAACACACACGTGCGTTTGTTTATTAGCGCGACGGATCGCATCGCATCTCTCGTCTCCCGTAGATTTCCGTCTTTTATGAGTCAGCTCGAACTCTCTTTCTCCGCCTTCATTTTGTCCCGTACACTGAGGGAACTATATTATGATAGATCAATGCGCTTAGACACGCGGAACCATGCTGCTCATGGGGACGAGCCTCACGCGGCTGCAGGTGAGCGGTAGGTGCGTTTTATGATTGATACGTGGCAGGACTAATCGGCAGTCCACGCCACGAGGAAATAAGACTGAGATTTTGGTCAAAAAAATCGTCCATTCAACCTTTAAGGTAGCTAGGCAAGCAGCGAAAAAGTGCTAAATAAAACAAGAAAATTACCAACAAGGTACCTATAGCCCGATAAACAGCAAAATGCATTAATTAGAAATATGCTAGCTCCCAAAGCCACTGATTAATTAACGGTACAACAGTGTAGCCCCTAGACAAATGTTTATTTGTTAAATTGAGACATTTCAGCCATAGTCAAAGAGCAAAATGCACCAAAGGCCCAGTGGATTTATAATTCTCTGTTTGCATAAGAGGTTTAAGCCTCTCAGAAACTTTAACAATTGGAAAGGAAATCAATGTTCTATTATTTTGTTTTTGCCGGAACAGCACCATTCATTCTCAAATCGCAATAAATTATTCTCTTCAAATCTCTTCAATGACTATTTTCCAGGTCACAAAGTTACAGTCATGTTTCATTTCGATTTACTTCTTAAAAATCCATTTACATCCCAATTTCGAGCCAGTTTATACCCATTTTGCCTCCTCGTATCTGCACCATGTTTTTATTCCCTCTTGTTTCGACATCGGTTTGTTTGTACGAATACGACGCGACATTTCCGTTCACATGGCCGCTGACCCCCGAGATGTGCGTGTATGGACAGGCAAAGGGACGGACACACACCAGCGAGCAGGAGACACGGCACAGAAGTATGCACTCAGAGCTCACACACTCCCAGAGCAAACTAATCTCTCCCAACGCGCTTTACTCATGGGTTTATTCGACGAGGCATGAGCCGCTGGATGATGGCACTTCGCTGGACCGGAGCCACGATGCAGAGACACGATATATATATTATTTGTGTAACGATTATTGTGAGACGAAACATGACGAGTTCATGATTATTCACCATTGTTGGCACCATGAGCAAACAGTGAAATACTTTATTTTGCTTCATTTGCAAGTCTAAAAGCTCAAATATTTGCAAGCGTTATGATTTAAAACTTTCTGAATGAAAAAGTAATTGTCACATAAATAGTCAGATAAAAAAAGTTTATGCCCATATTTTTACTATTTTGGGATGAAGATTAAACAGAAATGACTCACTGTTGCTGAATACAATTATACTGCACTCGTTTTTATGATTATGCTGTGACCTGAATAAGATTAACGGAGTAATCTTGACATTAGAGCTGATATATATATATATATATATATATATATTCTTTTAGAGTATACAATAATGATTATGTCACTCCAACTAAGATTATTTTTAAGCACATTAGTTAAGGTTTCAGACAAATATGAACTGTCTGTAAAATGATTAACAAAAGTAGGGCCGGGCAACATGGTGATAAAAATGTAATTGTGATCTCATTCTTGTGACAATCTGACATTTTTATAGTGATTTTTTCTTGAATGTGCAAAATGTGTCCGTAAGTGTCTTGGTTGAGGTTCAAGTATTGCACATGATGCGAGTTGACCATAAAATTAACCCCAAAAGTGAAGAAATATCACATAATAGTCTTACTTGGGCGACATGTTTAACTGTTCAACAAACAACTGGAACATCATACATTTTTAGATAAATATCCCACCTCTACATGTATTGTGATGAAATCGAAATTGTGATCTGGTTCCAAAAGAAAAACAAAATTGTGATATACATTTCTTTGGTTTATCACCAGCCCAACAGAAAAGTGCAAAAATATCACCACATACCCTTATTTGAAAGTGTACAATATTTTCACTATAAACTATATACTCAATACACACATGTTATCTTCAAAACAACATCATGATAGCATCTAAATTGCAATATAGCCTCACTAATCTACAGCTCTATTTGTGTAATTAATTGTGAAAAAATTACACTACAAAAGACTTCAGATTTCTAGTTAAACAAAAAAAAAATTATATAGAAACATCAAGAAAAGGAGCTTTTTTAAAGAGACAGATTATCAATTTTAAAGTTAATGGAAATGACAAAATGAGCGAACCTTAGGGTTAATGGGGAATCTAGTTCAGAACTGCAAACAGATGAGGGCCTATTAGTAAATTTACTCCAGAGGAAATTATAGACCTGAGGGCATTGAACAGAGGCTGCTTCCAAATCACAAGAGAATAACAGTAAGAGCAATCAGATGCGCAGTAACCGGCACAACGACTTCAGTTTAGTCTATGTGACAGTCAGCATCGTGGTGTAATTAACAACAGTGGCTTATCTTTCAGCAGCTCATGCGGATGAGAGACAGCGGCCATCCACAGACTGAGAGAAGAACACAGTCATCTTATCTTTAAGCTACTCATAGTCATTCTGTAGATAACGGTCTGGGGGGGAAAAGACAGACTTCAAAACAAATGCTTTGAGTATATGCTCGCGGGTTCATGCGAGGTCTGCATCTTTCCAATAGACGGTCCAATTTCCTGGGCAGTGTAGCAGAACGCTCCGTGTGAGGTGCACAAATATCTACGATCAGCCCAGAGATGGACATGACTGAGAATAGTAAGAAAATGAAGATGAAAAAGACAGCAAAAGGTGGAGAGAGAACATATATATTATACAACATATATATAGAGAGCAGGGAGAGATTAAAAAGACGAAGACAACTGGGTATGTTTCACTGCAGATAGTTTGTGAATATGCTGTGTATTGTTTAAAAACCTAGTAGAAAGATGCTTTACATTTCCAATTTTCTATTTTTCTATTTATTGTTCCATGTTTTTCAATTTAGATATTTTTCAACGTATTTATTTTTCTATTCATTTATTTTCGAATGATAAAAACATTTGAACTAGTATTGATTTTGATACAAGGGAATAGGCTCAATATCAAGAGTACAATTGCTTTAATAACTTTCTTTACGTTATGTCATTTTATTTTAGTTTTGATAAAGCTCAACATTACAAATTAAAACTGTTCAAAAAATGTCAAATGTTTCTTATTAGTTTTACCGATACTTGCTCCAATGACTAGTTTTATGGAGTATCGACAGTATATGACTTTAAACTTTAAACCATCTTGGTGCAGAATAGAGAAATTGTCCGTTTGGGTTTTAACAGAAGTCGCATAATAATACACATAATAAAATATCTCAACAAACAAATGAAAAGCAGTCGGACCAGGGAATTTAATGGGGAAAAAAACCCGTCAGTCCCAATTCCCTTAATGAAAAGGAGAATTGGTTTATCCTTTTACTGTGGGGAAGGCTGGAGATTTATCCTTAACTATGGCCCAACGCTTGCGACAGGACACAGCTGTGGATTTTTAAGTTCCTGCTTTTTTACAGTGAGGCCTCAGTGGAAGTCCTCTTTGACCCTGGAGAGAACGAGCAGTCAGCATCGCACTGTTTAACGTGTTATTATAATCAGCCATGCAGTCTTGACACAAAACTACAAACCGCCTGTGTTCCTCAATCACACACCACAATAGTCATTTAACCCACGCCATTGCAGATACTCTTCAACTTTGACTTTAATGAACGTTTCACGTCCTTTTTTTTCCACACGGACGCAAGCTATTGTGTCCCCTGCTATTGTGTCCCCTGCTATTGTGTCCCCTGCAATTGGGAGAGCAAGCGCTGGACAGCAACTTGGACTTTATTAATAACAAGAATGAGCCTTGACCGTTTATCATGAGAAATCTGACTAAATGTTGTAATTTGTACAGCCTTTTTTGGACCCGCTGTAATCTGCCACGATCTCTTTTAATAAAAAAAAAAAATCTCTCAACCGGCACGAGTCTTCTCCTCAGTTGGGCGCAAGTCTAAAATTGAGGGAAATACAGTACATGCTCACGCACTTTGAGGCACATAAAAGAGATAATTGCAAAAAAAAGTTACATTCTAAGACATTTTAACCTCAAGATTTCATATTTTTTGAGTTATAAAGAAGTTCAACGTTTTAGTTAAAGCAGAGCAAGTCTGACAGAAAGAAGAAATTGGTAGAATAGACAAAACGCATATAAAAAGTCACTAGATTATTATTCCCACACAAAAAAATCTACATATTTTGCACACTGCCAGAAGAAAAGATTGACCCTGAAGTAATTGACCTTTCAGCACTGTTTTCACTGATACGAGACATACGGCAGACAGCGCAGGCGTCACGTCCTTGAGAACCTCCCTGAAGCGCTGGGAACGTGCGTCTCCATTGTTGGCACTGACGTGGTGCAGTTTGGCAGCACGGGCAGCTGTTAATGAGATGCGGCTTCAGTGTGCCATGTCTGCCTCCTGTAGAGTCGCGCACATGCCACAGGCCCGCACACGCATTTCCACTTCAAACACAAGGGCGCTCACTGGACCTTGAACCAACACCCTTTGTGCGACCTCAGATTCTTAATTAGCCAACAGCTCTGCAAACAGTCATTATATTCATTTATATTCAGGCTCGTCATCTGCTCATGTCGCCACACACAAATGTTTAAATTAATAGATTAGATTAACAACAAAAGCTCAATAACATAACAAATGACTTTGGGCCCATGTGTCGGCTATTGGACTCCTACAGTCAATAAAAATCTGCAAGAGTAATTTAATCAGTGCAATAAGTATAATGAATGCGACACAAACCGATACGTGCACATGCCCAGAAAGAAGGGTGCCAGGGCGTACTCTTTGTGCTCATCCAAAACCAAATGAAAAATCCAAGGCCAAATTAATCTAAAAATGAACTGGTGTTCTTTTAATTGGTCTGAAACTCAGTGCATCTTTGCAATATAACATGAGGGCCCGGATCTAGTTTAAAAGGACCTTTCCTCACTCGTTATCTAGCACTAGCACGACCTCTGCTGACCTTACATTCCTCTTTAATCAAACCAGCATGCATGAAATATAAACACTCCAGTGGCCAGTAGCCAGCCAGATCTGCTCTTTCCGCCTGTCCCATTCCCTGATGAACCCAAGCTTTCAACTAACTGTCAAAAAAAACTATACTCACAGTTAAAGTTTCCACAGGGTGGGGCATGGACGCTTAGTCATCGGGTAAAAACAGGAAGAATCCGGTCATAGAGGGAGGCGACAAGAGACAAAGCAAGAAAATAATGAATGTGAGGTGAAAGTCAAATCAATAAACAGGGTGGTTAGAGGAAATTTTAAAGCTATAAAGAAAATGAACAACGCACTGGAAGTATGTGAGGAAGGAGGAGATGGAAATTAAAGATGGGGGCAAAGGAGAAAGTTTAGAAGAAAAGTAAGGGGCGTTCCTGGCAGCGAGCAGTTTCCATTACTGGGCAAATAAACTGATACCATATGAGTAATCACCTCATAACCGGAGCAGGAATTTACTACAACATCCGCACACAGGGTAGACACACAAGCAGGCAAAAAAAAAAGCGCACCAAGTTCAAGGTAAATATCATGGAAGGAAAGTAAATGAATCTTATTTTAGACAAACAGGAAATACTAGTGATCTGAGGTATCCCAACAACACAGGAAGTAACAGGAAGTAACTAACAACTGCTGTAAACACAACACACCCCCAACTGTCTAACACTGCATTCCTTTGACCCGAGGCTTGACTCAGCCTATTGTAAGCTCAATAAATAGAAGTAAGTAAATTTAAACGACTCTAAATAGGATAATCACGCCAAATCTGTGAATATCTGCCTTGTCACTTCTCCGTTTCCGCCCGCTCAGAGAAAGCTCAGCCACAGTGAATGAGAATTATAGAACAACGATGATGCAAAACAACTTTAAAGTTCAGCTTGGAGTCTAGAACCAGACTGAACTTTAAATTTGCCGTCAAGGACACAGTGCAACATATGATTAACCACACTGAACGGCATCATTAAATATGACGGCTAATACTTAAAACGCACCGTACTTCGAGTATAGCAGCACAAATGTGACAAATACAAGAGTGAGACAGCTCTTAATAGCAGATAAATGTGGCGACCTTCCCTTCTCCTTTCATCTGTATCGGTCCATAATTACAACTGACAGGCCTAAGCGACACTGACACTCGATGCACTCCAAAACACACAAACAAACATGACCATGAAGGCAAAATGCAGCATGGATCAAAGTGAAGGAAAATCCCAACGAGGGCCAAGAGCACAGACGCACACACGCACAGCAGCGTTAGACTGAAAGCTGACATTTGGTTTCGATTAGGAGGAACAATGGGCCTGAGAAGAAGTACAGCTTATTTATTTCACTGCAAAGACAAAGAGGAGGAGAAAGGTAAACGGACACAAACCAGAAAAATGAAGGAAGGGAGAAAAAATGTACATCTGCAAATCAGCCATGGGTGTGGCTCGATTATGTTTAAGACACTACGTCTTATTATAAGCATAGTGATTCATCTGAACATTACACAAAGTATGTCAGGCGAATATTGTGAGTGTAGTGGTTTGTGTGTCAGATACAATTAACTAGAAAGCAGGGTGTTGGCCACGAAAGAGGCAATGAGGAAGGAGCAAGTCAATATTTAACTAATGAACAGCTCATAAAACAAAAGGGTAAACGTGTATTCAGCACAAATAATACAGTCCAGCCCTCGTACGATGCATGTTTGAAATATCGTCTTCACTGTAGGTCCCAAAGACTCCTCTCCAAAGGTCACGTAACCCTTAAGTCTGACTCATAAGTGGAGAACTTGTTTCTGAAAGTAATCAGAGAATGAGATCATTCTGAGACCACTGCACTCCAGAAGGAAGTAACTCCACAAGGACTCGAGAGGAAATCAAGCACAACACAAGGGCAAGCTAAGAGAAGAACTGTGAACAGAGAATTGAATCATTACAGTTCTTAGAAGATAAACACAAGGAAGACACAAAAAAGCAAACCAACATAACAGATACTGGACAGACAGACTGTGGTTATAGTTTGAATTAACATTAAACGACTGAAAAGGGATGTCACCATATCAAGTTCAATCCCATGGTCTAACATGTTACTAATTCTCAAGTTTCTGACCAGATTAATTAAATGGAACTTTCTAAAGACAAAATAAAGTTAAATTGGAAAAAAACACCAGACAAAAAGGTTCTTGTCTACCGTATTTTCCGGACTATAAGTTGCACCTTTTTTCATAGTTCTGGCCGGGGTGCGACTTATACTTATACTCTGGAGCGACTTATATGTGGTATTATTTGTTATTTTCATACTTATGTTATATGTTTTTTTCTTCTCTATTATGCATTTTTTGCTTAGTGCGACATCTAGTCGGCATTTTTGGGCAATAGAGTGATTTTTTTTTTTGCCCTTACGATTATACTGTGACCTGTAATCAATCATGACATCCCTATGACTGAATTATGATAAAGATGAGAAACAAAGTGGCGCAGCTGTTTAGTGTCCTGGGATCACACAAAAACACGCCCAGGTAAGTGTGCCTGTGCCAGCATCTGCAGGTTTGTTAAACTGGTTTATTCATGAGCAACAGTCGGTCCCAGAGAAAGCTTCAGACTGTACAAATAAAATGTGACGGCCTTTGAAAGAGCGACAAGTGGGAAGCACTTGACAAACATTGCACTGTCCAACAGTGAGACGACCTGGCGCTGGAGTCCATTAACCGTGGTAACTGGATTTAGACTCGGAGAAACAGACAGTTCAGCTTGACCAAACCAAACCAGACATAAACAGCAAGAGACTCGGGTCGTACAGCCAACTAGGTCATGTCAAGTCCTGCACTCTGGGCATTGTGTGGGGAGGAATAAACGGATGGATTTTGAGATGTCATATGGTAAAATGTTTAGTTTAAAATGGCAGAAACACAATTTTAATGTAAGTTTCACATTTGTAAAGTCTCCAACAAGCTAAAAGTCACATTCAGGGTTATAAATCCAAAAGGTACCGTTTGATGAATCATGGAGTCTATTGTTATCAATATTATATAAATCCATTGATTAAATAAACTAAACAACCGATAATGATACAGTAATAATGTTATGAAATATATAACTTTTCTGTTTTAATGTTCAACCAATAAGACTGTTAAGCAAAACATAGCTCTAATGTGGGGACATTTTAGTCTGTTCTCTGAGTCAGGGGGAAATCAAAAGAAACAGGGATTCAATAAACACAAAAGTCAGTGCAATGTGTGAGAAAGTTTAGAGAGTAGACAAATAAGACCAAACAGAGGAAAGAGGACTGTGGTCTGAGGTTTTCTGTGGTAAATCAAGAGGTCAATTACACGGGCCACACACGGCATCAAGCGCAGTTCAAAGGTCTTAATCACGTTGGGAGCGGAGTCTGAATATGTGAGAGCAACACTTACAGGCCGTTCCCTGTTAAATAAACACGTCTATAACTCAACTAAGCAGTGCCAATGAGATGCTTAAAACATCCGTCATGCGCCCAGGCTGTGCTCACACTTCAGGACCACATCTATAGAAGAACAGGCAGATGGGCACAGCTAATGGGTTCAATTAAAGGGTATTAAACATGCTAAACGTAGCGCTTTCAGTACATACATAATATACCATTCAAGTATTTGTTTTTTCTCCAAATTTCAACTTTAAAATCATAAATATTAAAGAGCAGAGTGGCTGAGAGGCCAGTGCTCGCGCTTTTGTGTGCAGAGTTTGCATGTTTTCCTCGCAATATTTAAAGCCCTCCAGCTACGGTAGTCCTCACTAGGCACGATATCAAATTCGACTGTGAAGAATATTATGAGAAAAAAATATCAGAATGTATTATTGAGACTGACATTGAGATTATTTTTATTACTGCGTTTATTCGTCAAGTTTGTGACCAGCTTTACAAAATAGAACTTTCCGAAAAATAAAATAAAGTTAAATGTGACAAAAACGGTCAAATAAAATATATATTTATTGAAATTCGATAATTATTTTTTGGGTCTTCTGACAACACTGTGCAGAGGACAAATTTCCCATATTATCAAAGTGTGATATGCAGAAAAACGTTCAATATCAATGAATGAAGCAGGTCCGGCCTCGTCCTTCTGGCTCAATTCCCTGCCACTTCCACCTGACAAACAGCTCCAGACGACAGACACGATACTGTTCAGTGGAAAACAAGTGGCTTTAATTATAGCCCACACAAACCTCATCATCCGAGCAGTGACACGCGGTGACCTTAACGCACGGTTTGAATGTCAAATAACAAAGATACTGCGTGTGGCTTCTCAAAATAAATTATCTCATTGACATTTACACATAGCTCCTCAAAAACCCTAAACAAAATCCCCCAAAATGACCCAAGGCAGGGAAATTCACACATCCAGAGACATCTGAAAACTCACCGTCTTCCATCCAGCGACAAAAAAAACACCTTCACACGTTCATTCAAACCAACAGTCGTGAAAGTAAACAATTCATCTTAATCTCATACAGATGGGCTCATTTAATAATAGACAAATATGTATTGCTTTTAACTGTTTTTGTCTGAATTCTGTGCTGCAGCAGTGAGCCCCGTCAGCTTCACCTTTATCTCTTTGACCCTCCTAAATAAACAACACACACACACACACACAACCTTTGAACTGAAGGCTGTAGCCAAAAATATTACTTCTTTACGCCTCAGATTGAGCGCTCACGATTTTAGATTAATTTGGTCTCATCAAAAACAAAGTTTCAAAATACATTTGCTGAATAATAATAATAGTACTGATAATAATAGTAATGATGATAATAATAGTAAATGATAATAATAGTAAATGATAATAATAGTCATAGTAATAATAATAAATTCGACACAAAAACAAATTGAAAAATGTCCAAAATCTGGACACCAAACCCCAAACCTCGCAATTAAAATGACCCAAGTGATTAGAAATGAGACTCTTTATTCTTGAGCCCTATTTGAACGACTCTTAAAATACATGAATAACTTTATTTAAAACATGGCTACACAGCCAAGCTTTTATGTCACAGAAGGTCTAAAATAAAGTGTCTACCTTTCGTGAGTTTCCCCATTAAAAGTCCTACAAAGCAAAACATTGATGATGTAATGACATTGATGATCAATGCAAGCGGCTGCAACCCTGCTTGTTATGGTTTGATTAATTCATATTAATTATGGCTTTAAATATAAAAGCAAATCAAGAATTAAAGAAGGGAAACTGACTTGCTTCCCATGTCAAAGCTAAGGACAGTAACATTAAAAGCTGTACACAAATAGTACGTTTTGAGCTTAAAAGTTTTCCATTAAAACTCTTGAAAATCTTGTGAAAAACAGTGCGAGAGTGCTTCGATGTGCATCCTTTGTGGATAGTGAACCTCCAGCCCCTTGTAATAAGCTCTCACAATAGCCCGAAGAAACTAGAATAGCAAGTAATTAATGGCATTGTATGAAATCAAATCGAAATAGAAAACGTAGGCTTGAATCATTAGCCATTGTGGCACTGGTCCTTTTTTTTTTGAACGCTTTATTCTCTACAAATCATGACGCGGCCCTTTATTCTTGCGATGATTACTCCCCGCACCAACTGACTGACGTGGCCCTGAATTAAGCGGGGGAGTTGGGAGACTGGCGGGGACATGGCTGTGGACCGCTTTTCGTTCAGATTGCAAATATCCATCATCAGAACATGGCACACCAGATGAGCGCGCTAAAGCAGCCATGTGCGTGAACAGATGTGATCGCGGCGCAAAATAAATGATGCGCACCCACGGGCATTGTCCACGGGGTTGTGGTGTCAAAATCAGTTTTCAGAAAAGACATTTCAATCTAAAAGACAACGCAATCTGATTTGATGCGAGGCCCATTTCCCGTCATAGCGAGATTGGGAAGCGTAAAAGTGCAAGAAAAACACAATTTTAAAAAAGTTTGGTGCGGACTGATACAACACACGCATGCGTTTGTTTATTAGCGCGACGGATCGCATCGCATCTCTCGTCTCCCGTAGATTTCCGTCTTCTTCTGAGTCAGCTCGAACAGTCTTTCTCCGTCTTCATTTTGTCCCGTACACTGAGGGAACTATATTATAATAGATCAATGCGCTTAGACACGCGGAAACGTGGGACGATCCGCACGCGGCTGCAGGTGAGCGTTAGGTGCGTTTTATGATTGATACTGGCAGGACTAATCGGCAGTCCACGCCATGAGGAAATAAGACTCAGATTTGGGCCAATAAAATCGTCCATTCAACCTTTAAGTCACTAACTAAACTAACATTTGGCACACTAAGTAACTGAGAGTGAGAAAAATGACTCAAAAAGGAAAACATGAAAAGAGCAATTAATTTGTTTTTAAGGACATGGTACCGCTGAGGCAACAAATCGGCCGCATATTCAAAGTGAAAAGAACGAATTAGAGGTTGTGTAAAACTCAAATGCAAACATCAAGAGTTGTTAATCAGCGCGTTAGACTCCTTTAATCACAGCTCAGACCCTCCACACTGCAGCATAATGAGGCTAACAACATTAGCAGCTGGACAAACACAATCTGTTCACATTGCACTAGGTTCAAGAATACACTGAATGTTTAAGTGGACTCATTTGTTTCATGGAATTAAGGGCATCAATACCTTTATCGACGCGCTTCCCATTATGTCATGACTAAACTCTACACTTTATTCATTCTTCTTCTTCTGCTGCTTATGATTTATGTTGCGTAGAATCATCCGTGTCAACTTGATCTTGCATGCACGGACAATAAATGTTCACAGTGTTTTGGATTCACTTGCTTACGATCATCACATCTAAAAAAAATTAAATCACATCTAAAACAATTAAAATCACGTGTCAAGAATGTTGTTCTAAATCGTGGAACACAACAATCTCACCCAAAGAATTAATTACAGAGAAAACAGAGATCCAGATGCAGATATTGTACGGTTATAAGTAGGTTTTTGACCGTTAAACAGCCAATATCCTCTGGGTTTAAGAGGCAGTTCTGAAACCAAATCCCCATTTACCAAACAAAAGAAAGAGCCAGGTTACATGACAGTATGTTTGACAGCAGAGTAGACCTTTCCCCCGTCTGCAAATGCTGAAACTAAAAAAAAAAAGTACCACGACTATGTTTTCAGATTCGTACATCCACAATGACACAGACTTGAAACATATTTGTTCACAGTCATCAACTTTCTCAATCTTAAAATGTGCTCTTTCTTGAAATGGCAAAAGAAAATCATAGTGTTTTTGACGAGATAAATTGCTCCACCAATAGAAAGTAAAGTGGGAAAGAATTAATGAATGAAATGAATGATCAAAGCGCTGACGTGAAAGTGTGGCTTGCGTATGAAAGACATGTGCGCCGGCATTCAGACTATTGCCTTTGACCCTTGCCCTTTGACTTTTCAACTTATCCGGTTTTAAATCACTGCAACATGGCAAATACCATATGCCCCTTGTTCCTATACCATAATTCTGTTAAAGTTGTGCAGTGAACTTAGGAGTCAAACACATGGTTCCAATGAGAGCACTTACAATTAAGGACATGGGGCTCTGGTTACATAATGGCCTTATACGTCTTGGTACAGTTTGATAGACAATTAATTTATCTCTAAAAACCCTCCATGGATTCTGTCTTTTTAAGTTGCAAGAGGGAAAAAAGAGGCACAGGAGTTTAAGTGTTTAAGGCTGAGGAATGAGACAACGACATCAATTAATTAATGAATCCATCAAATTTGAGAAAACTGTACAAAGCCACAATCACAGCTACACCTTTAAATACTTTATTATAAATATCATAATGAAAAACACAAACTACACAACACAACAAAGATGTGTGACAAGACTGATGATGAATTGTCCGCTGATCTTATTGAACTTCACATAGAAGAAACAAAGAGCATTCTACAGAGTGTCCTGTGTGCAAAGATGTCTTTTATAGTAGAAGCCAATAGTCTGCTCTAGGCTCAGCTCTGTGCAAAACAAACAGCACATGACGAACAGCAGCTCAGCAGCATTCCACTCAAACTGGTTTGGAACAGACCAACTGTACATGCACCAACTGCTCACAGACGCACGGCTCACTTAAAGATGCACCTCCACTTGGAACCATCAGGCTCAGCTGGAGGTCATCACAGTCCAGTGTCGTCAGTGACAGACTTTACTCTCCAAAGAAGTGACGAGAGACATTAAATACACAACTATTTCAAAAAGAGATATTGATTCTGTTGAGAAGAACTTCATGTGGATAATGCGTGTTCAAACATATCACTGAATGTGACTAATGCACCTGTTGTTCCTTCACATGAGCCATCCTCAGACACCAACAGCAATCAAATCAATATCCGGACATTTAACAAACCTGTTGATCTATTCATCCAATTATCAGCTGTGAATACAATATTTAAGACAATGTAGCAAAATAAACTCCATTCAGACTACTTCATACTTGGCATAATATTAATTTACAGAACTACAGAACAGAAGTGGAACCATGGGCCAAGTAGATGAAAACTGAAAATGTAAATCTTGTGTAACACTATCCAAAACAAATCTGTGCCAATGCTGCTGTAATGGTTTTATGCTCCTCAGCTCAAGGTGCAGTCAAATCCATAAACTGACACCACAATTACCACACGAGCCGCCAGCAAAGGGCAGGAATTCACGTTGAAATGCATTTTGGATTTAGCAAAGTTTTGTAAAGACAGATTTGGTCAGTTGCCAAAGAATGCATGACCTCATTTCAAATTAATCAGAATTATTATTATTATTATTATTATTATTATTATTATTATTATTATTATTATTATTATTATTATTATTATTATTAGGCCTGCACTGTACAAGCTTTACTTTACGTGGAATCATAAGTGGAAATTCAAGTTGATCTGGGTTCATATTTCAGATCCTCAAAAGGAAACAGAAAGTAGCTGGATGTTTGCTTGAAGTGCTTTCTCTGACTGGATCACTGGGGCTTTCTGTGCGTTCTTACTTGAACCGATGGGCAAAGCATCGATTCAAACTGTTATCATCGCCAATAGCAACGTCAGCGACACTTATCAGGGCTGATTGCATTAGACTCGCTCAAAGTTGGTGATCCGTTAGCGGTGAAGTGAAGATAACAGAACTCACGCCTCTGGAAGTGTCCCGTCCACTGCGGGACTGTTTGGGAAGGACTGAACATGTGCGTAACGGTATTAGATGGTCGTGTTGGTCGAGAATTAACTGGAAAGCACTTACCTTTCTCGGAATGTGTTCAGGATTCGCAATATTCCCCCAAAGTGGTTGAAATAAAGTCCGCAGCGTCCACGAAAAGTTCCCAGATTATTTTTAACCTACATCATGTCCGTCTCTTTAATAATAATAACAAGGCGAAGGAGTCCGGGAGCATCAATGTCCACGATGCGCGTCAAGGGAATCAGATGGAGCTGAAGTTTTAGTCGCACAATATTCCCACGCCTCGCCACATAAGTAGCCAAGCCGCTTTACTTTAGTTTCTTGGCTTGTTCCCACGCCCCGGAGCCCCGGCTCAGGTACAGCCGCTTTACGCACGCCGCGTACGGAGCTGAAGTGCGGGGTTTGTCAATCCCGTGCGAACATCCTGCGCAAACACTCGCCCCGGTCTGCGAGCACGAGCGGAGTGGACGAGAGCTGCCAAAGTGACTGGAGTTGGACGTGATTCCTCCTTAAAAAAGCCCCAATCCGTGCTGCGCTCTCACTGCGCCGTCAAGCTGAACTAGGCACCGCACAGGAAGCGCCGGCTGGGCCTTGCCTTTCAATGTAAAAGGAGGCGCCAGGCTACGAAACAGTGTAGACCTGGTCGTTCAAAAAAAATACATACGCTACAATTTACAGGCATGCCTTTAAGTTTCAGAAACATTACATACATTTTATCTACCTACAAAAAAATGGCCTTGTTTAATGGTCGACGGAAAGTTCTGGACACTTCAACGTCTGCTACAGTTGACCATACTTTTTGTGTAGAAGTGTAGATCTTTGTCTCTGTGTCTGGCATTTCATTTCGTGACGTTTAGAGCCTAGTTTGAATGAATTCATGTATATTTTGAAAACACTTTTTACAACATGCAGTTGAAAAGAGCAGGTGTGTCGCCCACAGCAGGTGCGTGGACAGACTACACCCTCTACTGTCAATAAAAGATGACAGTTTAGCTAAACAAGCTGTAAAACCCCCGTCTTTCTACCAGACTGTTCACAATCCACATGCAGTCCTTTTACAAGAGCAGGGACTTTCCATTGTATTGTTGTCAAGACCATTGTATTGTTGTCAAGACCATTATTGCATTTTATTTTGAAAGACACAATCATAAGCTTTCTTACTTGACATCTAAGCAAAGAGTCCCACGGGTTCACGTTGAAAATCGACAAAGAAGCTTTTCCAAAAGAAATGAGTAATTGGTTTGTCATTCATTTTCTCTTATGAATATGAGACTGATTGTGCCAAACGCAAGACTTAAAAGGACATATGTAGCTGCATCAATATTTATAATAAAACAAACACGTTTTTTGTAGGATAGTGATTGGGGGCGTTATTGTGATGGGCCTATATTTTATTTTCTATACCACAATTCAACTTTAATCTCTTCAAGTGCATTCAAATCTAAAAGCATGTGGTGAAGTGGTCTCCTGTCAAGCCTAGTTAAGCGTGCACTTGCTGGAGCACAATGGGGGCTTTGTTAAGGAAGAATTTGTCCGAAAAGTAATCCTTGACACTGGGCCATTGAGGGGCCTAACCTTTTGTTTCATACGGCTTCTGGATAGTACAGTAAGCATCAGAACATTAAACAAATGCAAGTGCTTTGAGTCAAAAGATAAGATGTTAAAGCTCGTGTGTGTTGGCCTTGAGGTCAAAAGGCTTTTTCTGGGGTTTGCCCAGTCAAATGAAGTGAATCCCTGAAGGTTCTATAATGACATTCCAGATGTTGTATGTTCATTTATCAAAGCTTTCAAGACATCTGTGTTGTTACAACATACAAGCCATGTATTTCTGTATTAAACTGCATCATCTTTTTGAAGACTTTGCTTGTCTGAGTGAATCTGCTTGTGCACGTGCAAGTGATCTAAACCTAAGAACCGAACTACTGGAGAATGGCATTGTTGTATGCATAATTTTCCAATTCTGAAAACTTTATTTTTTTTAACAGATATTCTGTCCATGAACCATCAGGGATTAGGTCTTTGCCCCTCTTCAAAGTTGACCCCTTACCTCTAACCCCATGTGTGCCGACCTCTCACATACCAAAAAGTCTGGTCACCCACCAAAAGATAACACATTCCTATAGCTGCATGCCATCCCCTTCTCTGATCTTCTTTAGTATAAAGTGTCCATTATTGTCATGCATGTGAATTTAAATAAATTCAACTGTAATTTGTAGCGCCCATCACATCATAAGCACATGTCCTTAGATCTCATAAAATTGTTTATTTGATGATTTACTGCAAATAACTTTAATATTTGATTTCATGTATTCAACTATTCAATAAAGTTTGCTTTCCTTAAAGTCAGAGATTTATGTTCTCAGTTGAGTTGCCACACTGTGCCTCACACTGTACCTCTAGTGTTTGTATGAAATACACTTTTACATGAATCAGTACAGACTGGTTAAAGCCTAGATTTCATCTGAGTCGAGAAACTGCAGGCAAACGTTTTATTCAAATACTAAATAATACCGGTACAATATCCCCTCTGTAATTTTTGTGTGGCTATGTGTCAACAAATGAAATGAAATGTTAAGAAATGCATTTAAACCTGGCTCTATCAATTATTCAGATTTATATGCCTCACATATGCGCTTTGTCCATTTTTACACATAAAATACTATCTTTTTTTTTTTTTTTTACATTAAATCATTACATGATGGAAAAACTAATGCATTCATATGAGTAAACTGCAGAAGAAGTTTTTAGTAGATATCTCCAAAAAAAAAATCCTATTCAAATGTATCTTTCCTTAAGAACTAAAACTAAAAGAGTAGTTTTGTTTCTGCCTTTTGCTTGTGTATAAGGCTCTAGTTGGCATTTTGCCTGATTATTTATCAAGTTTATTGCACATGAGTTCAGGTATTCACTGTTTGAGGTCTCAGGACATTTTTATCTCACAGCCCCTTTGTATCGACACAGACAGGAAAAAAGGATTTCAACTTGATGAATTCACTTGATGAATCTATTGTTTTACCTAGACAAATGACTTGCTTTAAATGCAGCTTCAGCCCTCTTCTCTAAGGTAAATGTCCATCATGAGCCTTTGACTGGTTGAAATGTATCTGAGGGTAAAATGACTTTCAGATTGGCAGCCTTGACTCCAAGGAATATTGCTTGAGTGTGTGGATTTGGACTGTGTGCTGCACTGTCCTTCAGCCATTCAACAGTCTCATTTACATTCTCATAAATCATTCACGTTGGACATTGCTCTCTCTCACTCACTTTCTCTGCTCACCTGTAATAAGCTATTTGAATACTTCTGCTGCACATCAAGGCCCAAAACACCACAACAGCATCACTAACACCAATGATACACACAATATGGCACGTGTAGTTTCACATGCGCACCGGGTTCACATGCGCACCGGGTTCACGTGTGCACCGGGTTTACGTGTGCACCGGGTTCACATGTGCACCGGGTTTATATGTGCACCGGGTTCACATGTGCACCGGGTTCACATGTGCACCGGGTTCACATGTGCACCGGGTTCACATGCGCATCGGGTTCACATGCGCACCAGGTTCACATGCGCACCGGGTTTAGATGTCCACCGGGTTCACATGTGCACCGGGTTTACATTTGCACCAGGTTCACGTGTGCACCGGGTTTACATTTGCACTGGGTTTACGTGTGCACCGGGTTTACGTGTGCACCGGGTTCACATGTGCACCGGGTTTAGATGTCCACCGGGTTCACATGTGCACCGGGTTTACATTTGCACCAGGTTCACGTGTGCACCGGGTTTACATTTGCACCGGGTTCACATGCGCACCGGGTTCACATGCGCACCAGGTTCACATGCGCACCGGGTTTAGATGTCCACCGGGTTCACATGTGCACCGGGTTTACATTTGCACCAGGTTCACGTGTGCACCGGGTTTACATTTGCACTGGGTTTACGTGTGCACCGGGTTTACGTGTGCACCGGGTTCACATGTGCACCGGGTTTAGATGTCCACCGGGTTCACATGTGCACCGGGTTTACATTTGCACCAGGTTCACGTGTGCACCGGGTTTACATTTGCACTGGGTTTACATTTGCACCGGGTTCACATGTGCACCGGGTTTAGATGTCCACCGGGTTTACATTTGCACTGGGTTTACATTTGCACCGGGTTCACATGTGCACCGGGTTTACATTTGCACCGGGTTCACATGTGCACCGGGTTCACATGTGCACTGGGTTCACATGCGCACCGGTTTTACATTTGCACCGGGTTCACATGCGCACCGGGTTTACATTTGCACCGGGTTCACATGTGCACCGGGTTTACATTTGCACCGGGTTCACATGTGCACCGGGTTTACATTTGCACCGGGTTCACATGTGCACCGGGTTCACATGTGCACCGGGTTTACATTTGCACCGGGTTCACATGTGCACCGGGTTCACATGTGCACCGGGTTCACATGTGCACCGGGTTTACATGCGCACCGGGTTCACATGCGCACCGGGTTCACATGCGCACCGGGTTCACATGCGCACCGGGTTCACATGCGCACCGGGTTCACATGTGCACCGGGTTCACATGCGCACCGGGTTTACATTTGCACCGGGTTCACATGTGCACCGGGTTTACATTTGCACCGGGTTCACAATGTGCACCGGGTTTACATGTGCACCGGGTTCACATGTGCACCGGGTTCACATGTGCACCGGGTTTACATGTGCACCGGGTTTACATGCGCACCGGGCCTGGATGAACTCAGATCACAAAATGACCCATGTCACTCAAGTTTTGGGGCCAAGGGCAAATCTTCCATAGAATTGTTCCAACTTTTCTTCTGAACTCACACAATAGCTGAGGTTCTCAAGCCACTCAAGGGGTCTGAGAAGTCCAGTGTTAGGTGTTTGCTGTTCGGCACTAATAACATGTCAATCACCTGTCACATTCTCTTATCTGGGGAGCAATTCATAGCCTGACTACTTTCAACCTGTTTAAATAAGCTGTAACCTTGACCCACAATACTGGTTAGGTTATTGTGTGTGCCACTCAAATGTACTAGACTATAGTATCAACAGCAAACTGTCAACAATAGTTTAAACACTATAGTTTAAAACTGATCTGGTCAGAATTCTCAGGTAGAATCTGTTATTTAACTGTCAGATTCTATGTGTTTGTTTGTTGATCTGGTTTAGAGTTTAAGGTTCAATGTCTTCTTTGTCAGCATAAATGAGGAAAAGATAAATAATTTTCTTTTCACAATAGACCCAGAAAGTGGTGCCATTATTCAACCCAAAAAGATGTGCTTGTTGTCAGTTGAAAGGAAATTAAGTAAGAAGCTGTATTTGACATATGACATTTTGTGGAGCTAACCCCAAACAAATATGTATAGTAAGTTTCGGTGCTTTCGATGTTTCAAAAACGTCTCAAACGTCAAAAAACGTCTCAAACGTCAAAAAAATAAATCTCCCACAGAGTTGTAGAAGAAGCCCCCCTGCACTTTCAAGGACGTGAACACATTATACAGAACTCTGCGTGCTAAGAGGTATAATTTGACATCTACATTCCTGTTATGATGCAGAGAATGTTAAAGGTCGAGCACCAAATGGTAAACAAATCACCAACTCATATTCTCTATTTATGATGCAACTTGACGCTTCCGAAGCCTGGAGGAAACAGAAATATGTGCGAGGGACAGAAATTTGCATAGTCACTTGTCAGAAAAGACAAAGTACAAAGCTGACCTTTCCTATGGCTCGATGATAAGACGCAAGTTCAGGAGAATTTACTCCCGCCCAAATGCACCGGCTGTCATAGATGTAAGGTCAACATTGATCCAGAAAGAGACGGAATATGAGACTGCCACACATATTAAGCACACCACTATACAGAATCTGGCACGATGGAGATGATATTATCTGATAACATGGTTTAAAAATGCACTTTTCTTACACCCACTGCTGCATTTCACGTGGTATAAATCTTCCCTCTTATAGCCTCCATAATGAAGCTTAGAAAAGAAACTGAATAAAAGCTTTGTGAATAAAAAAAAAAAATCAAAGTAATAAAAAGGGTAGGCAATGATCCTTCTTAGAACAGCCAAGCTTGAAAGAACATCAGTATTATTGTTCTATGCGCTTTGGGGAAACAGGAAGCTTTTGCAAAGTTTGAAACAGGTCAGGGATATAAAAGATTGTAAACCGGAGAAAGAACCAAGCCCAGGTAATAAATAGCCCGACTGACTCATTTACACATGCGTTTTATCCAAAGCAGGACACGAAGAGGCGGTATTGATCCGAGGTAATCATAGAGAATATGGCATTGATGTTTGGTAATTGTACATACTACACATTGAGCCATTCCTCAGATCCATTTACTAACTAATGGCATTTCTCACTCACATCAATACTTAACATACTAACTACACGGCCAAGGTGTTTAGCACAATGAGTCAACCGACCGTTTTGGTGTCATCTTTATTCTTTCTTTGGTTATTTGCAGTGGAAAACAAAGTGTATAAGGCTCTAGTTGGCATTTTGCCTGATTATTTATCAAGTTCATTGCACATCAGTTCAGGTATTCACCGTTTGAGGTCTCAGGACATTTTTATTTAACAATCCTATTGTATCAACACAGAGACAGGAAAAAAGGCTTTCATTCAACTTTGCTCCTGTGGAACAAAACACACAGACTTTCCTCATTGGGTTTTCCCTGTATAAATAAATAAAATGAAAAAAAATTAATACATTCTATAAAATTAATCTTAAAATTCTTGACGGATGTAAAAGACCCAAAATTAAATCATCTTACAAAAAAACACATAAATAAGTGAATGTGTAGTTGTTTTTTTTCCCCATTCATTGCTTAAAATCTGTGTAATGCAAATGCCTTTTCACATGATCCATCAGCACAACACATTCATTAATATACACGCAGCAAATTTGACCAAGGCCTTGCTGCAGAGTTGAACCCCTAACCCAGGTCTATGACTTGCTCTGTGCAATGACTCCTGCAGGGCCACCTTCAGATGTGATGGAGCAGGGACCGAAAGTTGTGAAAATATGGTGGCGGTGAGTGCCGAGGACTGGGAAACAACGAGCAGGTAGATTGATGATTGATTAGACGGGGCTCTCTGGCTGACTGAGGCTCATTGGCAGCCGTCATTTTGATGAATTACACTGCGGAGTAAAAAACACTGCTCTCTGATTACTGCCAGCCTGACTAGTGTGTGTGTGTGTGTGTGTGTGTGTTTGTGTGTGTGTGTGTGTATGTGTGTGTGTGTGTGTGTGTGTGTGAGAGAGAGAAATGGTCTTAAAGCTGTGCCAGTGTATGAACTTATGCTATGTAATGTGCCCCCACCAACATGACCGGATGTAGATGTTTCGATTAAGTCTCGCTATTACTATGAATATTTAGGTTCAGCGAGATCTGGGTGGCAGTCGACCAGATCTCCGGACGCATGGGGGGGGGAGAGCCTGAGCTTGTGCAGGAGGTTGAGCGGTATAGACTAGATATAGTTGGCTTCACCGCCACAGTTTGGGCTCTGGAACCCATCTCGAGGCTCCACTTCTCGGATGTTGCCCGCGGGGAGAGGCGGCGGGCTGGTGTGGGCTTGCGTGTAGCCCCACAGCCCAGCCGCCACGTGTTGGAGTTCACCCCAGTGAACGAGAGGGTCGCGTCCCAATGCCTTCGGGTTGGGGACAGGTCTCTCACTGTTGTGTCGGCCTACACTCCTGGGCGCCTCCCTGGGGAGGTGTTTCGGGCATGTCCCACAGAAACGCTGGAGGGACTATGTTTTTCGGCTGGCCTGGGAACGCCTCGGGATCCCCCCGGAGGAGTTGAAAGAAGTGTCTGGGGAGAAGGAATTAGACTGCTGTCCCCGCAGCCCCGGATAAGCGAAAGAAGAAGGATGGATGAATGAATATTTAATGCGATGATCATAGACGAGGCCTGTAGACACACTGCTGGGTTGCAATCAGCCGTTGTGTCCACATTTTCTTGTCTCCTTCTTGTGTTGGAAAAATGCGTCATGTTTCTTCACAACACCATGTCAAAGTGCACATTATTCACAGGTTAAATCTAAAAATGTGGCAGCCAGGGAGCAAACCATTATCATGTGTTTTGGGACTTTTCTGCTGTTTCTCAGAAATATTGGATCGAGATCAATAAAGTGCCACAAACAGTTTTTGACATCATCATCCAACTGGATTTGAGAACTGTGTATTTGGGCCTCAAAACTCCAGCCATGTACACAGTCAATGGATACCTCTGAAAAAGGCAGAGGTATCAGGGAAAAAGGCCATCTAAAAAAAACTGGACCATATTATCATTAACATACCGTACGTAAAACGGAAAAAACATCGCAAACATAGTCGAGGCCACGACAACAGTACCCACCGGCTGGAGCTGGGATTGATCTGCAAACCTTCTGGGCTTCCTGGCATTTGTCGGCTAAACCATTTTGATGACACTAACCTCCTCCCTTTGTAGTAACATTTATTTTTGAACTGGAACATGTGAGTGCAGGGGCCGTACAATTTTACTCCGAGAGGTCAACTCTTTCTTTCCTTTTTGTAATATTGGGCCTGTCTGAAGATTAGTTTTCTTAAACTTTTTCAACTAAATGTTGATTCCTTTCCATGCTTTTGCAGGGCCACTGCAGTGCCTTGTTTAGTATTCTGCCTGAAGAAGCAGCGCATCCCCACAACTCTGACCCAAGGTCCTGTGCCGCTTGTAAACACTGGGCGATTTGTTCATATTTAACAAGATGGATGACAGGTGCATGAGTTTTCATTGGCTTCCCAATATATCCTGTTATGAAAATGAGTGTGGAAATGTATTCACAGAGACACCACCCAGGGTCTTTTGATTGTTCAAATAACAAGAATTGATAGGTTCCATTTAAAGCGGCTCTTTATAAACAAACAAAACATTCCTTTTTTTAATCACACAAGGGAGTGGTTGTTTGTGATGAAAAGTTCTCAGTTCTGTTAACATAAATTACATCAGTACAACAGTTTCATAAGAAAATCATTAGTTAGTATAATTAAAGTAAACTAATGAACCCTGAAGCCAGACTATATTGTGTGTATGTTGAATCCAAGGCCCTCAAGAGGTCACAGTCTATACATGAATGGTTGTGGAAGTGGGGCTCTTGCAAAACAAACAAATAATGATAAATGAAAATGTTGCATGAAGTTAATATATAAAATAATAATGATGAAAAACAAGAAAGAAGCAGCTCCTTTGATTTAAAATCTAAGATGAAACAACTTGAGAAACAACACTTAAATCTCAGAGTTGATACATGTAGCTCAAGGATCTTTCTTGTCATGTTGGGTTAATTCTCTCGACTATGTACGCCAAGGTGAAGCGAGTTAAAGTGCGTTTTCTGTAAGTATTCTGTGGTATAGTTCCTGTGGTAAATTCTTAGCTATCTTAGTTTTTCATCACAATCACATCTGTTACACGTTTGCAAAGACAAATAGGAAGGGAAAAGTAAAAAATGAATGAATAAATACAAATACAGGGGGTAGAGTTGAGTTACAAAAAGGAATTAATATGGGTTGTCAATCACCACATAAACATTGGAACTAAACTAGGACTAAACCCAGAACTAAGCCACATTAGTCCTGATGTGGACCTGGTTTGCTCCTGTCCCAGTCTTTGTTTAGTCCTGGTTTAGTTTTGCATTTCGCCCTGATTTAGATGTGGCGAATGTGTGAACGCATCATAAAACTGGACTAAACCAGGACTAAGACAGGACAAAACCAAATCTGCATCCCAAACATTACACTCTGGTTGCAGAAATTACCACTACTACTTCTGCTACTACTTTGGCAATCTATGCGTCACTGCTGGTGCTCATGTCCAATCGGGAAGTAAAATTAGCCCTAAAACTCATGAAAATGGTCCAACTAAAATCTTAAATACAATTGTGTTAGAACTACATGTGCAAGTCTAACCCCTCCTCTGCACTTTTAACGTCTGTGCAATGGATTATTTACGAAGGCATTGTTTAAATTGTCTTGAACAGAGGTAGTTTCTTTCCCATTCTGGTCTGCGTTTTGCCCTTGATGTTTGCTGACCGGAACACTGTGTCCTGTGGGTTCAAAGTGTCCTGCTGGTGCCCGAGGCTGCAGGGACTTTGGTGAAAAACGAGATGTGTGCTGAGCTGATCACTGCTTCCTCACAAAACAACCATGTGTATAGTGTTACAGACGTGGCCGCAGCGTTCATCCTTTCTGTTGTGCCACATAATCATATTGAAGCCATAAATCAAAGCAAGGGGGAAAAAGGACTTTAAAAAAACACACCTCCACAAACCGCAAAGGACTGAGGCAGCAGGGGAAGCCAGATAAGAGACAAACTCATCTCACATGTTAATTTTGTTTAGAGTTGAGTTGATTTGACACATGTTAAACAGATTGTATGAGTTGAGTAAAAGCACAGATTCACAAAATAAGTTAAAAAAAAAAAAAAAAGTAATTTCTTAGGTATTGAAAGTACTTTTTGTTTTTTTTACAGATCGTTTACTTAAAAATACAAGATGATGATTGTCTTTTGGTCTACTCAGTCCAGCCTGTAAAACTATAGAATAAATTAAGTGAAAAAGACAAGAGACATATTTAATTAAGAATTTCATATATTTTATTATTAAATGTTCTGACACCATTGCCCCTATGAAGGCTAATTGGCTAGTTGGGCCGAACGGAAATGGCGCAAGTCGAGGCACCAGGTTTAAAAAGAGATTTACAGAGAGAGGTTGTACATGTACAACCTAATTTTATGTAAAACTAGGGAAATATATTTTTCTGAAATAATTAGAAGCTGCAGTAACAACTTGCATGTCCTGTTTGCCACAAATAACAGATGAACAAACCCTCCAGCTCAGCTGTTGTTAGAACTAATTTCCACATCCAAGTGTAACGAGTTTGCATTATTCTTTAATGACAATGTTCAGAGCATTAAAAATGCTATAAATCCCACAATGCAAATTAAAACCCTAAAACCACGTAGACACTTTGAGCTAAATCACTTTGCACCTGTAACTGACAAAACTGTCCATGAGATCATCACCAGTCTGAGTTCATCTACATGCTGCCTCGATGTGTTACTCACCAGATTTCTAAAGTCTGTGCTGAACAGTTTACTTGCACACACTCACATAGTTAGCATGTCACTTCAATCTGGAACATTCCCAATGTCTTTGAAAACTGCGGTCATAAAGCCTCTCCTAAAGAAGAGCAGTATTGATGCCGCAGTACTGAGTAATTACCTGACCATCTCTAATCTGCCATTTTGGGGCAAAGTCCTTGAAAAGGTTGTTTACCAACAGCTCACAGATTTTAGGTTGTAGACCTCATCACAGCACTGAGACTGCTATTGTCAAGGTCACAAATTACATCCGCCTGAACACTGACACGGGCAAAGCCTCAATCTTAATTCTGTTAGATCTGAGTGCTGCATTTGACACTGTCGTTCATGGGATCCTCTTACAGAGACTAGAGGTGAGCATCACTGGCACTGCTCTAAACTGGTTAAGGTCCTATCTGGAAGACAGGAAGTACTTTGTTGAAATTGGTAACTGTGTCTAAGACCACATGACCCTGACCTATGGGGTGCCCCAAGGGTCAGTCCTGGGTCCCCTTCTGATCAACCTCTACATGCTGCCGTTAGGTCAGTTGATACGCAGCAAAAATGTGTCATATCACAATTATGCAGACGACACTCAGATCTATGTTTCACTGTCGGCAGGTGAAAACGGACCAGTGGATTCACTCTGTCACTGCATCCAACAGATCAGAACACATTGTATTTAGCCACAGAAACAAAGAGAAAGTGTTAGCGGTCACCTCCAGAGTCTTGCTTTAAAACCTACAATTTAAGTTAGAAATCTGGGGGTAATAATGGACTCAGACTTGAACTTTAACAGCCATGTCAAATCAATAACATCAGCAGCTTTTTACCATGTCGGTGTAATCCCTCATTCGTCCAAGCGTGTTCCATTGTAGAAAAAGCTTCAGTTGTAGTCATCTGGACTTAAAAAAATTAGACATTTCGACTCTCATCCAAGAGTCCTTGTCAATAAGAGAATTTAGGTCGAGAACTCCAATATTTGTACTATTCTGTGGTAAGTCAAGCCCATTGGGAGGAGCCTTCCTGAAGTGGAACGAGTTGTTTGTTTCAACAGAAACTCACACCTTGTAACTACCGAGCTAATCTATTCAGCCCTTTAGTGGGCTATTAGTATCCCCTTTGTCTTTGTGAGACCCTGGCTCACCCACCCTGAGCACCTGATTAGCATCTAAACGTCCTGGTCCTGGTCCTCTTAGCTTTTTACCATCTAAAAAACATTGCCATAATAAAAAAATATAGTGTCCAAACCAGATTTAGAGAGACTTATCCATGCGTTTGTCTCCAGTAGATTAGACTACTGTAACGGCCGCTCACTGGTCTCTCCAAACGAGCTGTAAAACAGCTGCAGTACATCCAGAACGCTGCTGCTCGGGTCCTGACTAGAACCAGGAAGTACCATCATTAGTCCTGTTCTCAGGTCTCTGCACCGGCTCCTGTGGCTCAGAGAATATACTTTAAAGCAGCTCTGCTTGTGTACAAGTCTCTCCATGGCCTAGCACCAAAGTACATCTCAGACATGTTAGTGCCATATGAACCATCTCGGACTCTGAGGACCTCAGGGACCGGCCTCCTGCTGGTGCCGAGTCAGGACTAAACATGGACCGACCTCCTGTTGGTGCCCAGAGTCAGGACTAAACATGGACCATTCTTCCTGAAGATGTGAGACAGGCTTCTACTCTCTGACAATGTTCAAATCTGAGCTAAAAACTGTTTTGTTTAGCTGTGCACATGACTGAAAGGATTTTCTTAGCACTCTTTACAGAAATCACAAAACAGTTTTCATGTCTTAAACTGTTTTGTGATTTCTGTAATTTCTTTGTGATTTGAATGCATTTTTTTCCTATTGTATGAAGCACTTTCTATTGCCTTGTGCATGAAATGTGCTCTACAAATAAACTTGCCTTGCCTCTATTAGCCTTATATTTATGAACAAAAGCTTCCCCACTGCTCATTAGAACTGCACATATTATTAAGATAAGATAAGATAAGATAAGATATTCCTTTATTGTCCACACAATAAAGATTTAAGCCAAGTCACCTCAAACTGTCAGTGGCACTGTGAGTGTAACAGCACATCTGCACAAATCAAGTCTTGTTGTTTCTTCTCTTCAGAAAATAAGTAAGAAATGTATGTATGACACGTTTCTACTAAAGAAGACAAGATGAATAGACTTAATCAAGTCTCTGGAGTGAGCATCGTGAGGCTTTAAACGGGACGTACTCTGGAGTAGAAAGAATTATTCTTTATTGATCTTTCAAATGGAGTCAAAGTAATAATTATTCTCAACAAAAATGCAAGAAAAGTACAAATACAAGTAAATGTACTAATAGTTGTTTCATCACATGTATGCGTTAGTTTCAGTTGGTTATAGCCCAAAATGTAACAGTACTTTTTCATAAATGTGTGTGCATGTTTTTAAGACAATTTATTTACATGACTGAAACACAGACTTACAAATTCACATTAACACTTACAAAACAACACAAATTTGGGTTTAGGGAAAGAGCTGGAGTTAATTGTGAATGAGGTTGCTGTAGGTAAAGCTATAACAGTAGCGCCCTCTAGTGTCTAGCTTTTATACAGTAAATATTATTTCTAAAACTACATTCGAACTTTTACCATTTATGGGTAATTGGATAGGTTAATTTTAAGCAACTTACACACTGTTATGCGTATTTTGAAATATTTTATCTTAATTTTGAATCAATTATTTTGATTCGATATATAGATTAATTGTCAATTTAATCCCCTTTGTAATTTGGCCATTATGTTTAAATACAGGATGTAATGTGTCTTTGTGTCTCTTCCATCTCAGAGGAGTGCGACTGTCATCATTCTTCCAGGGTCCACTTCAACTCCCTTAATAGTGGTTCTTCTCTGTCCCCTGAGAAGACTTTGTCACATCTGGTTTTGATCATGATTAAACGTTCAACCGAGTTTCTTTAATCTGCAGAAATGACATTCGTATCCTTTCATTTCATTCAGTACGCAGAACAATCCCATAGAAAGCAGCTGAAAGTAAGGATTCCCGCTGCACTTATCTTTGCTGTCTATCTCGAAACCTTCATCTGTCAAAAGAGACACTTTCATCTCTGGGGCATAAGGAGGAAAGATGACACCGCCAGATCCTCCAACTCCACTAAAGTCTGTGGAGTTTATTAACATCTCACTTTGACATATGGTTTGATCCTGGACTTGTTGAATGTCAGTCTCAGGGGGAAAAAAAAAAGGGGGGGGGAGAAGGCACAAAAAAAAAAACGTTGGCAACTTCCAAAAGGAGGCAGCAGAGACCTGTTTGTGTGTTACTCCTTTTTTCACCTAATTTCTTTCTTTTTGGAAATATAAATAAAATCTCAGCATTTCATTCACAAACAGCCTAAAATATTAAGTCAAACAAACTATGCAATGTTTACGGTAGAGCTAAAAATGTGTGTGGAATAATCAAACTGTCCCCCTAATATTAGACCGTGATAAGCACCTTATTTTTTTGCATTATGACGTGCACTGTGTGTGTACTTCAGTGTTTCATGCATTATGAAGCTTCTTTTTTTTATTTTTTAGGACAATACAACAGTGCAATTCATATGACGGTATAGGCTGTTTTAAATGACAAATATAACTAATGTTTGTTTGTTTTTTAATACTGACTGAATGTTGTATAGTGTGCATGTGTGATGTGTGTGTTTGGTTCCTATTTCTGAGCTAATACAATTTGATATATTCCTGTAAATCAGGGACTGCAATCTGGTGCAGAACATCTTCCTCAGAATCAGAATAAGAAAAGGTTTATTTCCAATGCTAATGGACAGAATTCACAAACATAGGAACTTGCTTTGGTGATTCGGTGCAGCATAAAACAATGAACAATGATAACACAACCTGTATAAAATCAAAAATATTTTTTTTTAAAAATCTGCTATGAAAATAGGCTTAATTTGTACACAAAATTAACTGTTCAATTTAAAGATCATTCTTTATGATGATGTCCCTTCAAATTAAGACTAAAGCAAACCAAACAATATTTTTTTATTAATTAAAAGGGAATATCGAATGATAACTCTAAACGTTTATGTGTAACACCATAAAATGCCATGTTAAAACATATACATAGACAACTGTAAATTTAACTTTTTTATCTATTGTGTTGGTGATGTCAGGGCAGAAAATATGATACAAAATGTCATTATTTCCACTTCATAGAGCCCAACAAGTGACTCTGGGCATAAAATCACAAAACATGATCCAGTGTCACATACAGTGCACATGTAAATTGATGGTGCTTACAAAGAACTGCTCAGTGGAGGGGTCCCGTCCACTTCCTGTGCTCAGGTCACAGTCATCCCTCAGGGTCAGGCTTTCTCACGCTCAGCACCAACGCCACTGTGAGAACAAATACACTACAGGTCACTTACAACATCAATGATGAAGAGCAGAATAACAGCACGTGTGGTCACTGTCTGTGTGTCGTAAGCCACAATCCATCATGACAAAATATTTATAAATGTTGTTGGCATCATATCATTGTTATTACAATAATACCTGTGTCTACTGTGAGTGCATAATATGTGTGTACAGATAAAGAGGGAGCTAGTGTGCACAGAGAGACCCCAAAGTCACCACATTTCCTTTACAGTGTCTTGGGAACACTTTGGCCTACATAATCTTATATCCTAAATTTGTTTCAAATGAACAACTCATGTCTGTTTATCTATGATCATCTCCTCACGCAGCAGCCTTTCCCTCTCAAACATATTACTGATGTCCAAAGAACTGGCTCAGTTAAAGCCTCTTGATGATCCTTAATACATGACCAAACTCTTGGTCATGTATAACAGTTTAATTTCCTAAACTGTCTTTAAGAAAATAAAGGCAGTTTAATTTCTTTACTCATCACTGGACTGTTCCAGTGTGATTTATAGCTTAGTAAATAGCGCCCTCTATAGCCCTACAATTGTTAAGGAATGCACATGCATTTATAAACGATACAAACATAATCATTTAGACAAACACGGCCACATCATGTATATGAATGTGCCCATAATCCAGTGGCTCCAATGTTTTCATTCATAAATGTCATCATTATGCAGTCAACATTTATATAAGCAACAACAGCACGAAACATCACGCAGTGGGCAACGACCTACATCAAAAATGACGCTGTTATACACGCACAAATATAGAAACATAGACCGCTCGTGCTGCGCGTCTGCTTCTGCGTCCGTGGCATCTTCCCCGCATCACTGCTCTCACTAAGGCGGCGTATTAGGCCTGCGTTTGGGCACATCGCCCTTCCTCTGGGACCCAGCTCGCCGTGGACAATGGAGAGACGCAGGGACGAGCAGCAGAACAAGACATCCCGGGGATCCAGGCCGCCGGTCAGTGTAAGTGCAGAGGCTTTTGTGTTGGCCGAATCTAGACGCATCTCCGGCGGTGCAGCGTCAGGACGTCTTCTGCGCTCTGGCCAGTGCCATGTAGGTCAAACTAGAATCTATTGGACACAACCTGACAACGTAATCTCGATTTTATGGTTTCTTCATTTAATTGTGTTTATTTTTTTTTATCAGCAAGCTACAGCGATGAATAGAATTTACTGATCCCCATGCGGACAGATCAAAAACAAATCAGTTTAATTTTGTAAAAACAACACATACTTTTAATCACCGTTTTTTCACCGAATTCTGAAAGACAGTTATTACATTACATTACACTATAAATGGTGTAGTTTATGCACGGGGGTAGTATTTTATACACATTGGGAAATCAAATGGTAAACGATCTGTGCATCATCTTAGCCGGCCAAGGTCTTACAGAGACTTTTTACCACGGGGGGATACAGAGGGTCCACCCAAGCGCAATGGCATGTATTGTCCCATGCCTTCTGTATGTGCTTTGTTGTTGGTGGGAATAAAATACAAATTTAGATTCGATTTTGCCGTTGTCGAAAGACACTTTATAGACTGGCGCGCACGTGAGAACTGCCGTGGCAATATTTTATTTAAAGTGCACAAGACGTGCCAAAAATGTGTGACAAACCCGTAGAAAATCCACCAAAATCATCCCAGTATCAGTAAACTGCTTTAAGTTAAGAAATCTAATATCAGAGAGAAAATAATGTGTCAAGTGAATTTTATTTATACGGAACAAAACCGGAATGAACGAGTTTTTACTCATGCAATAAAACCTCTCTCTGGGCCCGAAAGAGTGCAAAATAAGAATAAATAAATACAAATTCAACCACAGATACAACACAACAATGAATACGATTTAAACTAAGATAAAGTTCAGTCAGTATTACGGCTAAAACTCCAAAGTGTGGCTGATCCGCGCGTCGTTCTCTTGCTTTTATTTTGAAACACGGAGCGGGCACAGCGACGCTTATGGTTTGTGACTTAACGCCAGGGTTTGACAGGCAGCAGTGAACGGAGCAGCTGAAGTACTTGCAGAGCTAAAAATAATCAAACCAAGCCCGTCGACTTGAACACAGGACTTGTTATTTTATGTAAATATTTTGTTTATTTTTTATTTTTATTTCCCAGAGCTTTGGAATGCACAGTTACGCGTGAGGACAACTGGAAATCATTGGAGGTGAGGCATTTACTGTACATAGAAGTGGCAAATGTGACATGCTTAGTGAGTTTTATGTTATTCATATATGTTTTTATATGTTAAATATATGACTTTCAACCTAATTTTACTTACTTAGTTACCGAAATAAAACTTTTTTTTTCTTTTGGTGTTTGCATAAATGAGTGTATCATCATACTACATAGTGTCGACTTGTTTTGTTACACCCCGGCTTTTTTGGTGTATAGATTCCTGCAGTAACAAAAACTAGTTACGTATCAGTAGTAATAACATTAATCCAGTATTTACCTCCGACCTGTTTGTGTGTTCTGTCTGTCCAGTGACTCCAAGACAGCTGACACTTCCTTACATAGGTTCTGTAAATGTCACCCATTTAAAGGCAACGGTGAAAGCAAACTAATTTCAAGCCAAAGTATAAATGTTCTGCATTGTAGGTCACTAGCAGTAGGAATACACATGCAGCCTTTTGTTTCCATAGTTGTGTGGGGCGAGCTGTTACAGTGGAATGGCCCTGGCATTTTGTGGCAACGAGGAGATTATAAATGCCTACAATGTGGACGATGGTGTGCTCAACAACGGCTGCTTCGTAGATGCTCTCAACCTGGTTCCTCATGTCTTTCTGCTCTTCATCACCTTCCCCATCCTCTTCATTGGTATGATTCAACACTACAATTACAATCAACACTTCTACTGTTAAATCAACTGCAGGGCATTGTAAATGTTTCAGTGATAATAACAATAAATCCCATAAATGCCCCAAAGTATATAACACTTTTGGTTGACTGTGTTGTTTTCAAAGTGCTCTGGAAATAATGTTGAGTTGAGAGAATACATAAGAAAGGTTATATCCGTAATCGTGAACACATTTAAGCAGCTGTTTTTTTTTAAAGCCTCTTATAGTATCACCTTTTGCTGTTGAATGAAAACGGTACAGCTGTCGCGTCACGGCATCTAAAGCAGGATTATTGTGTCAGCTTGAACCGAAATCCCATAGTGTCATTGTGTGTGTTTTATGCAAACACGTCAATGTAATGGACTGATTTATTTACTCTGTACGAGTACTACAAACCCAACAGCAATTTCAATCATGTTTGCAATATTTTTTGTACTATTTGTGTGCAACGTTCCTGTATGTCTTTGTAACATGAAAAGGAAGGAAGCTCAGTTGGTTTAGTAATTCCCCCAGGCAAACCAGCAATGCAATCTACTGGGGAAGGAGATGTGAAAAATAAATCATTGCTTTTAGTGACACATGCTATAGGAAATACTTTCTCTTTTAGTATTTTTTTTAGCAATACTATTAATGATATTTTTGCAGACTAGTAATTAAGTCCACTTTGAGATTTTCTTGAAAAAATAAAATGTATTATTATTATCATTATTATTATATTATTATTATTGTTTTATTATTTTGTTTTAAAAAAGTTTTAGTATTAGCATTATAATACCAAGTAATGCTGTCAGTTTAATATTAATATAATGGCGCTGCATTCTTCTGCATTCACTCTTTTTTTTTTATTGTGTTGTTCAGCCGTATCAATCTTAAAACATCAAGTCATCGAGGAGGTTAAATGATAAAATGACAAAATGTCTAGGGCAGGAACACAGAAAGAAGATAATTGCGATCTATCGAGTTGATTCAATTAGTGGTGTGTGTGTTTGATTATCTGCGTGTGCGATGTAGTTGGTGGGAATGACTCTGACCAGCAGCCCACACAGCTCCCTGAGGACTCACTAATTGATTTCTATTAAGTGTTGTGTTATCGTTTTATTCCCAAGATTAAAACGATTCCCAAGAAGTGAAATATTTGTTGTTCTGGGGAAAAGGGGCAAACATGCAGAAAAAAAGCACCACACTCACATTTGAAAGAGCCCGTTTCCACCATCTCTAACTCCACACTTAGCCTGGTTCTGTTTCCATAGCTCTGTAGAATCTGGTACTGTATCCATGGAAACTGCCCACAACAAATCATTATCATTGGAAATGTGGTAATCATTGATTCAGCTAGCACTCAGACTAATCAGTGAGCAGTTAGTTAGTTGGTTTATTATCTGCTTTGTGTTGAAGAAAAGGGCCAGTGGAAACAGGGCTTTTGCCACAATAAATGCGTGAATTATTATTTCCCCTGAATTATATTTTGTGGTATCTGTGTGATTTGTAGGCTGGGGAAGTCAGAGCTCAAAGGTCCAGATCCATCATAACACATGGCTTCATTTTCCTGGACACAACATGAGGTGGATTCTCACCTTCTCTCTGCTCTTTGTCCACGTCTGTGAGTTTGCAGAGGGAATAGTCTCCAACATGTAAGTTTTAGGGCAACAGAAGAGATGCAATCAAGATGATATAAAACATGCATTATGAAACATATGAGGCTGAATGAAAGTGCTTGTATTGCTATTCTTTATCCAGGATGATGATGACCAACCACCTCCATCTCTTCGTGCCGGCTTTCATGGGATTTATTGCTGCCACTACATCAGTGGTTTATTACCACAACATTGAGACCTCTAACTTCCCAAAGCTCCTGCTCGGTAAGACCTAAGCGACCGCACGACCTCTCATGTAACCAACACGCCTGTCAGAAGTGAACAGTGTTTTCTCTGTTTGCACAGTCTTATTCATCTATTGGGTGCAGGCCTTCATCACTAAGTCCATTAAGTTATGGAAGTTTGCAGCATTTGGTGTTGGTCCACAGCATCTGAGGTTCTGTATTACAGCCCTGCTTGTGATCTTGTATGGGCTCTTGATGGCCGTGGAGGTCAATGTCATAAGAGTTAGGGTATGTGCACCTAAATCTGTTTTTTGTATTCGAGAATTGCAATGGAACTCCCTGTTGTTTCTAACTTCTCTTTCTCTGTTTGTAGAAATATGTTTTCTTTGCCAATCCCCAGAAGGTGAAGCCACCTGAGGATCTACAGGATTTGGGTGTTCGCTTCCTACAGCCCTTCGTCAATTTGCTTTCAAAAGTAGATACAAATAAATACAAATATGAACACTTTTGTCATGACTATAAATGTATGGTTTAACATATGTAAGTGGATGTAGCATATTCTAGGAATCAGTAATCACACTCAGTATTTTTAGGCGACATATTGGTGGATGAATCCTCTCATCATGGGGGCCCATAAAAGACCCATAGAGCTGAAGAAGATTGGCAAGCTGCCTATTGCCATGAGAGCACTCACCAACTACCTGCGCCTGAAGGATGCATATGAGGACCAAAGGGTGATAAAAGCCGCATTGTGTTTAGTATTCAACATTAGTTTATTATGCTTTTAAAACACTCTCACTCTCACACAGACGGCTGAAGATCCGGATCGTGCTCCATCCATCTGGCGCTCCATGTACCGAGCGTTTGGCCGGCCGATCCTCCTCAGCAGCACCTTCCGCTACCTCGCTGACCTGCTGGGTTTTGCTGGGCCACTTTGCATCTCTGGCATCGTGAAGTGCCTGGAGAATGAAAACAAAACAACAGTCTCCAAAGATGTGAGCACAGTCTTTTATTTCCAGTGCAAAGTTGTATGTCACATTGAATGACTGAATTTCGAAAGTGGGACCATGTAAAAGTTACAACAACAAAAAACACGATACACCTCTTACCAATTGTTCCTGTGATACTCGGTGGTCAAAAACAAATTAGTTTCCCCTTGTGTGTGAGGAAAGTGATGTCACTAAGGTGTGGGTCTTCATCATTTCACGAGCCGTGTAACTGTAAGGTCATGTCTAAATTAATCAGCAAAGCTAGATCTGATATGAATAATACTGTTGTAATACAATTTTACTGTTGTAGCAACTAGACATAAACATACAAAAATATGTCATTCATGAGCTGGAACTGAGATGATTCTCTCTTTTTTAATAACCCAGACTAAACAAGAGAAAGAAAAGGGCCTTCAGTTCATGATTGTAGCGCATCTGTTCTGTCATTTCTTTCATTTCATGTTTCATTTCTTTATGTGCATTTTGTTTATCATTATCTAAACCAAATGAAAAGTAGAAACAAAACCAATGAAGGGTCACACAACATTTTACAGTAGGCTACTTGCTACTGTGTAATGACATGACATTTAATGGTTGGGTAAAGGTTATTACATTTTGTTGCATGGTAGATAATGAGCTAGGTACATTGCGAGGTTGAAAGTGTTATGAAGATATAGTAGCTCTCTGTTGGAGCAATAAAATGCAACAAGTGTCACACTCAATTCATGTGACAAAAAAAAACCTGCCTGGCATTTAAGAGATGCCCTTTTCATCTGCAAGATAGAAGACAATACAATAGAATAGTCTTGTTTGTAGTAGCAGTACATCTTGTGGTTCATTTGGAGTTGTTTCGTTGCAACTGCCAGTCTTTTATGTGGGCATAATGAGCAGGCGAGATGCAGAGCAAAGCCAGGCAGCATTTCTGAGTGACATGGAACATTCCTCATTCATCTAACACCCTCTAACTTCACTTTGGAAGACGTGTGGCTGTGCATTTGTTTATGCTTCACATTAACACGGCTAAATTACGTAAACATTTCTTGTGTTATAGATATATTTTGGCGTGCATTTCATGTCCTCCACTGAGCTGCTGCAGAACTCTTCAGTCCTGGCGGTTCTTCTATTTCTGGCTTTAATATTACAGAGGACCTTTCTTCAGGCGTCATACTATGTCACTATAGAAACTGGCATCAACCTACGAGGGGCTTCTTTGGTGAGTGGTACATGTCTTTCTTCATTAAACCATGCAGTAGGTTCATCTCGGTTAGTCACACAGTAATAATTCTTACTATGGTTCAAATGTGATATCTATTTTATATTTTTTTCCCCATATAAAGGCAATGATTTACAACAAAATCCTACGTTTGTCGACCTCCAACATGTCGATGGGTGAGGTGACACTGGGACAAATCAACAACTTGGTTGCCATAGAAACCAACCAGCTGATGTGGTTCCTGTTCCTCTGTCCGAACCTGTGGGCGATGCCTGTGCAGGTACGGTCACAATGATATTCATGATCACTACTTCCTCAATGTTATATTCATCAAAAGTATTAAATGAGTTGAATGTACTTCTTTGCAGATAGTGATGGGTGTGATCCTCCTTTACTATTTATTAGGCTCCAGTGCCTTGGTCGGTGCATCAGTCATTGTTCTTTTGGCTCCTGTGCAGTACCTTATAGCAACTAAACTAGCAGACACACAGAAAAGCACACTTGTGAGTTCATACCAAATACCTGATATTGTCCGAATATTAAATTGTTATATTGTGGTGAGGCTAATTGTACAATTGTAATGTATTTATTTTATTATTTTTTCAAACTATAATATACTGTTATATTCAAATACAGGAACACTCTACAGACCGGTTGAAACAGACCTCGGAGATCTTAAAAGGAATAAAACTTCTGAAGCTTTATGCCTGGGAGAATATCTTCTGCGACAGTGTGGAGAGCACTAGAGGAAAAGAACTCACCAGCCTCAAGACCTTTGCTTTCTACACATCTTTGTCCAGTAAGGCTTAGTAAATCGTGCCGACCACCTAAGACAGAGAGAGAAAACAACTAACTCTGACACTAATGTGCACTTTTGGGTTCTTCTGCAGTTTTTATGAACGCTGCAATTCCCATTGCGGCTGTGCTTGTGGTAAGACATTAGCTTAAATTGTACCTAATCAAACTTTTTTTAAAAATACACATTATGCTGAACAAACATTTTGTCTTTTGTCAGACATTTGTGATGCATCATTTTATCAATGAATCTGGACCAACCCCCTCTGAGGCCTTTGGAGCTTTGGCATTGTTTCACATCCTGGTAACACCTTTGTTCCTGCTTTCTACGGTGGTCAGATTTGCTGTGAAGGCTTTGATCAGGTGAGGGGTATTAAAAAAAAGTGTGGGTACTGCAATTAGATTCAATTTCAACTAAAAGCACAATAGTGGTGATGCCATATAAACGTCAAACTCACTTGTAACGCCAGATTTGCACTCAACATGGGGCGAGTTCGGCTCCTATTTAGTGCAGCCTGACACACCAGCCGCAGTATACTTCAGTGCATATCTGACCTACAGGAGCACAGGTTCACTTGGATCAATGCAGTAACATGGAGAAGTACTCATCTAATTACCTAGACCACTCTAGACCGCTGTGAGCCCAGTGCGCACAGTGCTCACAGGCTAATGTGACTTGTGTAGGTCCTGAACCGCACCTGACCCGCGTTAAATGTGGCTCTGGTGTAACTGTTTATATTGATGTCATCATACTGATCATTTCATGCCTGTCCTCACAGTGTGCAGAAACTGGGAGAGTTCCTTCAGAGTGATGAAATTGGAGATGACAGCTGGAGAAATGGAGACATGCCTATTCTGTTTGAGACTGGTAAAAAACACTTGGGGGTAAGTAAACAGCCGTTTCAACAATGTCAATTTAATGCACTACTCACTATATATTCTTCTGATTTTCCTGTTTTTTTTCAAGACCAAAGCCATTAACAGGAAGCAGCCATTACGTTATCAAATGGACAACTATGAGCAGCCGACCAGGCGACAGATGAGACCCAATGAGACTGAGGATGTGGCAGTGAAGGTCAGTACCAAAGAACTTTATCTAAGGAACAAAGTCTGTGCTTCCTCTCTACTACTTTTTATATCATTTGGTTTGAGGGAATACTTGTATAACTCAATGTTGTCCTAGTTACGCAGACTCAACTGCATGGGTCAGTAGAATAAGCCAGCTTTATTGGAGGTCTTCATATGTTGTCTTTCACATGTGTCCATTCACACGCTTTCATTACAGGAAGTTTGGGGTTCACATGAGAATTTTGGCTTTGTCCAACATTTTCTCAGCCTTGTGTACAGTTTTCTTCCGGCCCCATCCCCGTGGAGGAGGGCCAACTGCCCAATTAGTCCAAGAGAAATAGACCTTTAATTTTCATTCCCTTTTCGTAGATATATAGTGCTTTTCTTCCATTAATATCCAGTCCTTTTTCTTTTGGTCTCCATCTATAAGTGTTCTATTTTTAAGATGTCATTAGGATCATGAAGAAAAGGCACACACACACACACACACACACACACACATCACACACACACACACACACACACATCACATCACATCACATGAACACACACACACACACACACACACTCACACAAAACAAAGTAAACAAATAACAGAACAGATGGGAGTCATGAAAACTAAAGCCCAGCAGGAAGCAGGGTCAAAGGTCACAGGGCATACATTAGACATACATAAGACCTTTCATTCTTCCTCTAGTGGTAAGACTGTAATGTGTTTTTTTAACTATATGAATTTGAGTGTTGTAAGTTTAACTAAAACAAAGATGTAGCGGTATGATTCTTCTCCTTGTCTCAACTTTAAGCTTGTATGTGATATATTATGTGAGGATTGTACATGCAATTACGATCTTTCTTTTATTGTTGCAGGTGATCAATGGATGTTTTTCCTGGGGAAACAACCTGTCCACTCTGTCCGACATTAACATCAGTATTCCCACAGGTATCCACTTAAACCTTTGCATTTGAAAGGTTACACATTTGGCATACAGCTGGAAGTGATTGAAATAAACTGCATTTACATTGCGTAGTTGTCGCATTTAGCACTATTTAGTATTTACTATTTATATCTTGAACCTTTATAACATAGTCTTTAGGTAGATTAACCCGGCAATCGTTTGTCCTCTTTAAATACTACTTGGTCTACAGGGATGAAACTTAGACATTTGAATGTGCGGCCAGTGCAGCCAAGAGCTTTACACTGATATATGTGAGGAGTGAGAAAATCTGGGCATTCTCATTCTCAGACGGCTGCCAACAGCTGAGCTGTGTAAAACAGCATCCTCCCAAGTTAACTGGCTTTGTACCTGAGTGCACTCCTCACACATATTTCAACAATAAAATGTGTACCATTATTTTTAAGCCTTTCAGAGTCTTTCAGAGGCATTCATGTTTCTACACTGTGTCTAGTCTATTTTAGAATTGTGACTGACTTAAGAGTAAGATCAAGTGACCCTCAGATATTTGTGGGCGTGCAGTTGAGATGGTGCATGCATATCCCAATTCAACTCTCTTTTGCCTTTCTAGGTCAGCTGACTATGATTGTAGGCCAGGTGGGTTGTGGGAAATCTTCACTTCTGCTGGCCATGTTAGGAGAAATGCAATCCGTGGATGGGAAAGTTTACTGGAGCAAGTAAGATTACGAATGACCAAATATGCTTTACCATTGACAGGAAGCCAATGTCTTGATAAATATCATGCTTCTTCCTTTAATGTAACTGTGGCATTTCATTATCTCCCTTAAACTTTGGCATTGTATACATTTAGTGTAGTTCAGAGCTCATACTACAGTCTTTAATTTTACAAGTGACTTTTCCCATCTTCGTACTTACCCTTTAATGCGACAACCACATGCACATACAGTTGGTTTACTCGCTACTTTGTGCCATTTTTATCAACAGCTAAACATTGAAGCAACATTGACAGAGTGAAATTAATCAATTCAAAAGTGCAAAAGTTTTACCCAAACATCTCTGTAATTCAAAGATAATTCAGAAATGTTCCGCAGTGCATCTTTAAGATGTGCTTTTGAGAACTAACCATAGAACAGTTAGTTAGAACTGTTTCTTTATGATTTGTATGTATACTTCTGCATATGTAGTGCATCGGCCTTTGTGTTTTGACAGATGTGTGTGTGCATGTGTGTGTGGTCCCTCTCTCTTTACCTCCTGCCTTCTTGCTTACATCAGGATACCTTTTTGTGAATCCAGTCCCGATGAGAACATCAGGTATCTCCTCTTGGCTCTCTCATAGTCATTCATTTCAGTGTAAGCTTCTCTACATTTAACATCATTGCTGAATATTTTGGTGATGTTAGTTCTTCTTATGGACACATAAAATTAACCACAGAAATCTCAGTACTAAAACTCAAGCAAGTCATATCACAAATCACTATTTGAACCTGGTGACTGGTAATGTTGGTATTGAAGTCATGTACTGAATGTTCATCACTCCATGCATTTTGCTCTGGGGTGGCATGTGATTCATAGAAATGGGTTTGTGCTTTTTGGAATGTTTATGTTTCCTCAGGTACCATTGTATTACATAAGACAAAGACCATGTCTATCTTATTTTCACTGTTATGTGGCATTATGTGGTGTTATGTGGTGTTATGTGGTGTTATGTTCCTACTCTGCTGTTCATGTTAATTAACAGCCTGCTTTACTGTCTGAATATGACCTAAACCTAATGAAAGAAATGCTCTCTAACATACTGGCATGACTTTGACAGTTGGTCAGGGACAGAAGAGACAGATGAAGACATCAAGAGGTATAGGTTTGTGGTGTCCTGACATGTGGAGTGACCCCATGACCTCTCATGTCCCTTGTCTATTTATTTGTTTTAGTGGCATTTCCATATTAACTGTCATCTCTTTTGGAAGAAAGTACATTGTCTGCACAGCAATATATGTGTGTCTTTGATGCCACTGATAACCACTTTGACCTCCTTGAAAATGCCCAATCTGTCTGATCTCGGAATACTAAGCAGGGTTGGTTCTGGTTAGGTCTCGGATGGGAGACCGGTGAGAATATCATGTGCCACAGAGAGGCTGCAGTGGCTGCAAACTGTCATTGTGTCCTTGGGCAAGACCACCCAGCCTCCAGTGTCCTTGTACGCTGGTGTATAAATGAGAGAGTGTTCTTGAGAGCGAATGTGGGACAATTAATTGAAAATTTCAAATTTACAGCATGTATATTATGTAACGAGTGCAAAAAAAAAAAAGTAGCAGTAGTAGTAGTAGTAGTAGTAGTAGTAGTAATAATAATAATAATTAATATTATTATTATTATACATAATTTATTTTATCTGCATATTATGTGCTGTAGCTGACACATTCTGCAACATTATGTAACAATATTGTCATTCAGTTCAAAACTTCTTTGTACTATCTTCCTCTCATTAGCCATCTGTTTTCATAAGTCCCTCCCTCCCTCCTCCCAAACTGGCCAATCTGTGTCATAATAAATTCAAAGTATTATTTTTGTTAATTAATTCTATTATTTTAGAAAACAAAACAAAAACTAACTAAAAACTGACAAGTTTACCAGCTCCTGTTAATATTTTGTTTATGAGGTTATTTTAGCGTTTTTGTTGACCATTTAACTCAATTTGTGGAAACATGTTTTCTTCTGAAAACATTGACTTTATGTTGCAGTGGCATGCAATTCATAATGCCTCTTATTTGTTTTCATAACCTTCATTAGACCAGGAAAACTGATCTTATTGACATATTCTTGTATTTCCTAATTCTATATTTGAACAAAAGTAATACTGATCATATTTTCAAAGAATACCCACAAAATGGATCAGTGTTCCTAGTGTTTTAAGTACTGCTCCAAAGTCACCTTTGTTACCTGTTTGTTTAATTTAAACTGTCTTACTGTTCAGTAAAAACAGGTACTCTGTGGCCTACGCTGCTCAGAAGTCCTGGCTGCTCAACGCAACGGTGGAAGAAAACATTACATTTGGAAGCCCCTTTAACAAACAAAGGTAAAACTACACCCCATTTCTTTTTAAAGACAGCACAATAAAATATAACAACACGTTTTTAACTCTTATGTCAGGTATAAAACAGTCATTGATGCCTGTTCGCTTCAGCTAGACATCGATTTGTTACCATTTGGAGATCAAACAGAAATTGGAGAGAGGGTATACCATTTTCTATCCTATCTATCCATCTATCCATCTATCTATCCATCTATCCATCTATCCATCTATCCATCTATCCATCTATCCATCTATCTATCCATCTATCCATCTATCCATCTATCTATCGATCGATCTATCTGTCTATCTATCTATCTATCTATCTATCTATTTTTAAACATGACTGTGATGCTATATTTAAGGGAATCAATCTGAGTGGAGGACAGAGGCAGAGAATCTGTGTAGCAAGGGCTCTGTACCAGAACACCAACATCGTCTTCTTGGTAAGTTGATACCTAATGCGGTTATGAATGTCTGATGCAGTTATGAAAGTCTTTTTATGCAACCAAATAATACAAGCTGTCACTGATGCATTTATTTAAAACAATGCTGAACCTGTGTCTTAGGATGACCCATTTTCTGCCCTTGACATCCACCTCAGTGATCACCTGATGCAAGATGGCATCCTCAAGTTCCTCCAGGATGACAAACGAACTGTGGTGCTGGTGACTCACAAGCTGCAGTATCTTATACACGCAGACTGGGTACACGATAGCTTAATCCTCTTTTTAAATTATCTTCAGATTGAGTCATATTTGCATGACCTTCATTTTCCGACCTAGATTATTGCTATGAAGGACGGCTCTGTTTTGAGAGAGGGAACTCTAAAGGACATTCAGACTCATGATCTCGAGCTTTACGAACATTGGAAGACACTCATGAACCGACAGGACCATGGGCTGGAAAAGGCATGTCCAAACAGGATTTATAGCAATTTGTTGCTTCTTTTTTACGGTAAAACAAAATACTGCGTATCGTTTCAGGATGTTCAGCAGGACAGTCAAACAACCCTTGAGAGAAAGACACTAAGAAGAGCTTTTTACTCCAGGGAGGCCAAGCTTGATGATGAAGACGAAGGTAGTTATTTTGCCCTTTATTTTCTTTGTCTGTTACGTAAACTATTGTATTTTTCCCCCAACCCATTAGAAGAAGAGGAGGAGGAAGAAGAGGAAGATAACATGTCCACAGCAACAATCAGAAGATCTAAAATCCCTTGGAAGGTACCACAGTACTGCTGATTAATTCATTAAATTCATCAAAAATCCGATTTTGGTATTACATTTTAGTATGTCACTTTAGCTAACCTATTCATTCCCCTTTAATCAGGTGTGCTGGTGTTACCTTTCCTCTGGTGGTTTTTTCATGGTTTTCCTCATGGTTTCCTCTAAACTGCTCAAACACTCTGTTATTGTTGCCATTGACTACTGGTTAGCCTTCTGGACCTCCTCCAAAACCAATCAGAGCAGGCCAGACTTTACAAATGGAACAACCATCAATGATACGCTCCGTCAGCCCAGTCCTACGCCATTGGACGAGGAGGTAACAGTTTTCGGATTATTTTACACAAAAAAACAAAAGTTTTGTTTGTGTCAATTGACGTTGTTTGTGTTCTGCAGAATGGTTCCTACTACCTGCCAGTCTTCATCGCTTTGTGTGCGGCTGGAATCACTCTCTGCCTCATCACTTCTCTCACTGTGGAGTTTCTGGGTCTTTCTGCGGCCACAAACCTCCACCACAACCTGCTCAACAAGATCATCCACGCCCCGATCAGGTAAAGACATCTGTGGTGAACCGCAAGGGCTTAAAGATCAAGCTTCATTCATGTCATATTTGTCCCTTCTTTTGATAGATTTTTTGATATAACGCCACTGGGGCAGATTCTCAACCGATTTTCAGCTGATACAAATATTATTGATCAGGTAGGCATGTGACTGATGCTTTTCATTATAATACTATGTGTTAAAATGACTATGGCTGAAAATGAATAGGATTTTTAACCAAATCAAGATCCCGCCGTTTCAAATTGTCAGTGATAAGCTTGGGGCGTTTTGTGAGGTTTCGATCAGTAAAAGCATGTGGTTTATTAAGAGTTAAATGCCATGAACTGTCTGTCTTATTTATGTTTGTGAAATTAAGCTCGAAAATCATGTTTACATGTTTTAATAACAAGAATAACAATATTAAAATGAAATTGTGATTGAAAAAAATTATAAAACCAACATGATTTGTTATGTTAGTCCAGCCCTGGTCCTGACTCTGTAAAAGTAAAATCTATGCCAGGTTCGGGTTCTCAACAAAGTTAAAAGAGCCAAAAAACAGGGCAAAAGATGAACAGAGAAGGGATGGAGTCTGTTTAGTCGACAGGTGAGAGTAAACAGCCACTGCACAAGAGGCTTTATCAACACAGAAGACACTATGTCAGGACCACAGAGCGCTGTGCATCTTCATCTTAGAGCCACTAACAACTCTTTTGAAGACAGTGAGGTGAAGATTATAAGCAGGAGAAGAGATGGTTTCAAGGATTTAAGTTAAGGAGGCATTTTTCTGTTAAAAATGAGAATTCCTCTTTAAATTGAAATGGACGATTATGGTTCAATTTACTGGTAATACACAACAGCATTTTGAAGCCATGGAGCCAGTATCAGCCCTGGTCATTTTGATGCTAATCCAGTACTCATCCGTGATGAGGGAGCTGCAGCTAACAATAGGATTTCTATGGCCCATTACATAACTGTTGGGGTAACAAAGATTATTTTCAGGTGAAACACATAGATTAATAAAACAGGCTATTATCGGGAGGTTTTGCTTCGGCTTAGTCACCCCAGAATATGTTAATATCCAAGCTCTCATAGCAGGTCTGCAGATTGAGAATTCATTTTGAATGAAAGGCAAAACATGTGTGTCCAGATAACTGAATATTTTTCTACAATAAAATCTATTTTCTTATGCCTTTCCAGCACATTCCTCCAACATTAGAGTCTTTGAGTAGATCCACATTGCTCTGTTTATGTGCCATTGGCGTCATATCCTCCATCACTCCCATATTTCTGATTGCCTTGATTCCCCTGGGAGTAGCATTTTACTTCATCCAGAAGTATTTCCGAGTTGCCTCAAAGTAAGACACAAAAAAACTACATCTTTTAAATCCAGCGTATAGCAATAACGTTCAAATTGCTTCTCAGGGACCTTCAGGACCTGGATGACTCCACGCAGCTGCCTCTGCTCTGTCACTTTTCTGAAACAGCTGAAGGCCTGACGACGATTAGAGCTTTCAGGTACAACACATCGATCAGTGTCGAAGGAAAAACCTTCACACATTATCATCACTAATTTGTCTTTGAATATGACATACCCTTAAAGACACGAGGCACGGTTTAAACAGCGAATGCTAGAGCTGACAGACACCAACAACACGGCTTATCTCTTCCTGTCCGCTGCTAATCGCTGGCTGGAAGTTCGCACAGTAAGAACCACCTTTGTTATAAGTGCCTTTGCCATTTCACTTCATGCTTAACCATAATAGTTTAGCATTTCTGAGGGTTCAAGGATATCCCCACCCATTACTTTCCTGTTCATTGTCCCCCCGAGGATTATCTTGGGGCTGTCATTGTCCTCACAGCGGCCGGAGCGTCCATTTGGAGCTCACTGTATGGTCTGCCGTCTTCTGGGGGTCTGGTTGGCCTTGGACTCACCTACGCTCTGACTGTACGTTGCTGTAGTTGAAGTCATCATAATGTATGTACTACGTGTAATTCTATATCCATTTCTTTAGGTGACTAACTACTTGAACTGGGTTGTGAGAAATCTGGCTGACTTGGAGGTCCAGATGGCGGCTGTGAAAAAGGTCAACAGCTTCCTCAGCACCGAATGCGAGAATTATGAGGGATCTATTGGTACGTTTGTTTGACGCTGTACAATTCAGCTTAAAGGTGCACCGTGTAACTTGTCTGGCGGGGGTCCACTACCTGCTTGTCTGTGGCTTTGCCTAGAATATTCCGCAGTGTGGCATTAAACGTGTCTATGCGGTTGACGCCACCAGGCCAAGTTGACTTTTATCTGCACTCGTCTCTTTGACAGTACGTTTTTATGATGCTTTATGTTTCATCTGTTTGTATTGTGATGGGAATGTATCTTTTCCTGTTATGAAATGTAATTGAATACATGTTGGATAGAGAAGCTGTGTAATGACTGTACATTCCTGGGAAATCAATGACATCTCCATGGAGACAAGCATGTGACAGACCCTCCATCAGAAAGATTACATAGTGCACATTTAAATGTGTCAGTCTTCAGTCATATACTAGATTCAGCAATAAGTGGTTAATTTGTTTCGTACAAACTATACATATACTATACTAGAACATATACCGCAGTAAACACTTCATGTTGTATAGAATAAATTTATGATTTGCTTGCGTCTTTCTCTCCTCTTTGATGTTTCCAGACCCCTCTCAGGTCCCTGAGAACTGGCCTCAAAATGGAGAGATTAAAATCCAGGATCTGTGCGTGCGCTATGACCCCATGCTCAAACCCGTGCTGAAACATGTAAACGCGTTTATCCAGCCTGGACAGAAGGTTAGTGGCAGATTGTTGCACAAGTCTTTCTCACACACTTGTTGAAAACCGCTGACGTCACATCGCACTAGACTGATAGGGAGAACATTCTGTGAATCCATAAAGAACATTTTCCATCTCACATTTTAACAGGTTATTGTGCAAAGCAAGGTGATGAAAAAGAGTCCTAGTTGTGTTAGATAAAGCGATCCCCTTTGAAGTGAGTTGTGTTGCTGCAGTCATGGACACACAGCATGTAGCTGCCACACTCTGTCACACAGGTGTGTGATTCCTCTCAGCTGTGTCACTTTGCTCCTCTTTGCTTCAGGTGGGAATCTGCGGTCGCACGGGCAGCGGGAAGTCCTCACTGTCGTTGGCTTTTTTCAACATGGTGGATATTTTTGATGGTTGGTCAGGTCTTACACACAAACCCGGGACATTGTTTCATAATTGACTCTTCAGGTAGAGGGACTGGCACCTGCTCGTTTCCATGTGAGCGGCCTCTCCAAGAGCTGACCTGTAACATGGCCTGATGCCACCAGTCTTAATGGAAACAAATATGCTTATAGTCTGACTTCTAGACAAAGAAATAACGTCTCCATGGAGATAAGCAGGTAGCGGCCCTCCACCTGCACAGTGCACCTACACTTATATTTAGTAGTGAAGTTCTTACAAACTAGAAACATGAACACCATCTCTGTTCGTCACTATCCAAGACATTATGACAAATGCCTGTTTAGCCAAATATAAAGTCATAACATGTCACAATTATTATTCTACATCTTAAAAGCAGCAATGTACATAAACCTTACAGATAACCCAGCTCATGTGCCGCTTCTGTCTCTGAACATTCCCTTCTTTGAGTCTTTTATTATTTATGGTAAATAGTGTTGACAGTGCTTTTTCACAAAACATGACTGTGGTATATTTAGTTGTTGTAACACATACATTATTAAGGATTTACTTACATGACCTTGGTAACTGTTTACAGTCTATTTCATTATAGATACTATTGTGTGACTAGACACACATTTGTCTGTCACGTTTTTACTTTCTAAGAGGTCTTGAAGTAGCTTTTCCAATTGAAATCCACTTTGTTTCAAGACCGTGGTTTAAATTCATTTGAGTTGACAGGCATAAAGCCTCTAAACTGCCTTTGTTATGAATTGGATTTTAAAAGGAAGTTAATTGTGTGGGTCTGTTTTCACTCCAGACTATGACGACTTCAGTCAGACTGCGAGCAGAAGAGATTACAGAGTCACTTTTTCCATACACACAGACAGCACAGTAACAAGCAGCTGGCCTGGCCTTTCTTAAACAGTCAATTTATGCTTTTGTGTCAGCATCTCCTTATAAAGCAGTGGAGTACACCCATATCAGGGTCTCGGTGATAGTAACTCAGCTCCACTCAGCATGTTTATGGTACTACTTTCTAAATGGAAAATTACAGTTTCTTTTGAATGTGATGAATTCAGTAGATGTGGTTGCTTGTTTCCAGGAAGAATCCTCATTGATGGGATTGACATTTGCAAGCTGCCTCTGCACACTCTCAGGTCACGGCTCTCCATAATTCTCCAAGATCCAGTCTTATTCAGTGGCTCGATCAGGTAAAGACAACTGGCCCGTGGGAGAAGTTAGTACACAACATCCATGTATTCTCTGTATTTTTAAGGCATAATAATATCAAATCATCTGTCCTTTGTTGTGTATTATGTTGAACTAAAACTCTTAACTGTGAGCAATCACTAAAATAGTAGTATTAAAAGATATAATAGTAGAATAAATATATTTGAAACAAGGTATGTATGTATGGAAATGTGTTGAATTTCTTTTTCACGGCAGATCTTAATAATAAAGTGTAGATGGTAATAAAAAGAATACAACAATAATGTAACAATAATACTTATATACTATAGTTTTGAACATGACAATAAATATGGCTCCAAACACCAGAAAATCTCCACTTCATGGGAAAGAATGGAGTTCATAGACGTAAGTGTGGAGGGACACTTGGCTCGTGACGACACGCGGTCCCAGCTGTGGGGTTACTGGTTGAAATCGCAGTGGGAAATCTAGCTGGGGCGACCTGGAGTGTCCCACTGGTCACGAACACCACGTACTGGAGGGGTCAGTGAGGAGTTGAAGAATACGATCTCTCGCCTCTCACAATCTCAGCCTCTGCGAGTTTGTGTTAGCGGAAGATGAAGTGGTGGCGTGTTTGTTATAAAAGACAAAGAGCATGTGCTGTTTGTTTGGACTAAAATGACGCGGCGGATAATTCTGTGTGAGAACGACAGTGTGAGGTCTGACATTCCCATTGACTCTTGTTTATGTGAATGTGAGCTCAGAGTGAACGGTCAAGGGCACTCACAAGAATTTGCTTTGCAGATTCAATTCAACCAAGTTGTTTGTTGCAGGTTTAATCTGGATCCAGAGAAGAGTTGTACCGATGACCGACTATGGGAGGCTTTAGAAATTGCTCAGCTCAAAAATATGGTGAAAGCACTTCCTGGAGGACTAGGTACTGATTAAAACATACCTTTTTACTGTCTTTATTTATTATGATTATATTATTATTATTATTTTGTAACTGAAGCTATGAATGACACATGTATCAGCACAAACAAGACAGTGTGCTTTATTTATTTTGCATGGATGTCCAGATGCTGTTGTCACTGAAGGTGGAGAGAACTTCAGCGTTGGCCAGAGGCAGCTCTTCTGTCTGGCTCGAGCTTTTGTCAGAAAAAGCAGCATCCTCATAATGGATGAAGCCACTGCATCTATAGACATGGCCACGGTTTGTGTTCTATGCAAGAATAATACAAATAATCTATTCATCCCAGAAATCCCTTTCTTTGACTGACACTTGTTATAATCACGTCTCTTTACAGGAGAACATCTTGCAGAAAGTTGTTATGACTGCATTCGCAGATCGGACTGTTGTCACAATAGCAGTAAGTTTAGAAATAGATTTCTTATTATTATTTTATTTCATATTTAATAAAAGCTTAAAAAGCTGAAATGGATTTTTATAGCTTTTGTAAACTTTTGCATGTTTCTGGCTTATTATTTTATTAGGCCTATCATTGAAAAATCCCAAGTTCTATGCTGACAAACTGGCTTTAATATCTTCTTAAAATCTGTTACTAATAATCTCACATTTCTTTTTCCTTTACATTACACCTTAAACTTCTCTGTGCTTCTTTCTCTCCCTTGTGTCTTTCCCTGTTTCTTTGCCCCATCAGCACAGAGTGTCCTCTATCCTGGATGCGGAGCAAGTGTTGGTATTTTCCTCAGGAATGTTAGTGGAGTGCGACTCCGCTCCAAACTTGCTCGCGCAGGAGAGCCTCTTCAGTGTGCTAGTGAGGACTTACAAGTAGTCCAGTCTGGCCCAGCTCAGCTCACCACTCCACTGCTTTACTTTGGCCAACAATTCCATTTATCCTACATATTTACCTTGCAATACTTTATGATTAAGTCAAGAGTTGCAGTTTGGGCCAGCGGAAGCTTTTCTGCTTTTGCCTGGTTGGTACTGATTTCTTGCCTTTCTCTTCTTTTCTCTGTTGTTTAAATGTAAATACCACATCTTTGCTAAAAAAAAAAACACACCCCAAAAACCCATAACAAATATAATAATTATTTTGTGTGCATCTGAAGCATCGTGTCCATACCATCCTGACTGCCGACCTGGTTATTGTGATGAAGCGAGGGAATATTATGGAATATGACAAACCGGAGACTCTGCTGGAGCAAGAAGACGGCATGTTTGCCTCCTTTGTAAGGGCCGACATGTAAAGGCAACACTGACACTACACACAGGGCTTGTAATGGCCCTTAGAAACAGTATCTATGTGTAAAAACTCTGTACACAAATTGTTTTTTACAAACTGCATTATTGGCTGCCATGGAATCATTAAATCTGGTATTAGTGGTGCAGATACAGAAGTATATGAGCCACTTCTACACACAATGGGAACTGGTAGTTAATGCACTAATTGTCAGCACTTGCTGTTCACTAACAAACAAAAAGGGAGCACTTACTTATTTAACACTTATTGCACATTTTCAAATTAATACATCTTACACTTTGCGTTGTAACTTCAGCAGCGTGACTTTATAACACTCAATGCATTTTCATTCAAGCTATTGCGGATTCATAATTACATTTGATTTGACTATTTTGTTGTTATGCTAAGACAATGCTTGGTGCCCCACAGTGAGGATAACAGTGATAATGAGATTTTATGGGTGGACCACACAGCCACACAGCTCCGCGTGTTCTGATTCCCTTGTGCAAACACTGTAGGCCTCTGGGCTTTAGGTCCAGACCCACTGCCTGTCTGCCATCATGCATTGCTGAACAACTTTTCTGAAATATTACACGGATCTATGGAACAATTGTCATCTAGAATGATATGTATTTACATATAATACGATTTAATCTTGAATTCAATACCATGATCGTTTTGCTGATTAAATTGTTAAATAGATCAATATTTTAAGTACAGTGCTCATAAATCTGAAATGACATGTCCCCTCTCAAGTCTTACCTGTTGCTCAGACTGAATCAAAAATAATTATTATGTACCTTGTCACATGCTAATTCATGTTTATCACGTTATCTCTCATGCCTCTTCATATTGTATGTTGTATACTTGTGACTATAGTCAGTAGACTATACTACTGACTTTTTATTTATACAGTTTTTACACTCAGTGTATTTTGTGTCCTTAAGCCTTTTTCACATGAAAATTGATGCCTTACATTTTTTGTAATTTTGTAGGCTATTTATTATGCAATGGGGTCAGTTTTTGTTTCTTTGTCATTTTTTGTTTTAGTCGTTGTACACAACTACTACCCCACTAATGCAAACAATGTGAATACACGCCTTGCTTTCAAAATAAAGGCAATTTTATGAAATTGGCTGTTGAAAAAAACATGTGTGACAGTTTTTTTCTTTTATTCTTTTGTACATTGAAAATAAATAAATAAATAAAACGTTTGGTAGACTACGTGTGTCATTGCTCATGTTGCACGTTGATGCTTCCATAGCGCCACCTGCTGGTTCTCAGACACTCAAAGTAAGAAAGTACAAACAAACATTTAAAACGTTTCTTTATCAAACAGATGTTGCCTGTTTAGAAACAATGCTGCGCATAAAATGTGTAATAATGGATGCTTCCTAAATTTAAATGAAAGAGTTTTTTACTTTGATCAGTTGATGTTTCGTCAGTAAAACAAAGTTCAGGAGACAGTGGCTGAGCGGAGTGGCCCCTGGAAGCGGGACTACGTCAGTGGGAGCGCGGAGCGTCCCAGCCCTGTCCCTCAGAAGAACTGCTCCAGCGCCACAAGTTCAAGAGGACGCGCCGCGTCTCCGACTCCATGAATTAAACCCACAGACGTGCGAAAAGACTTCTCTTCTACATTTCAAGTTAGGATGCTGGCGCGAAAAAGCATCATCCCGGAGGAGTTCGGACTCGCGGGGCTCGTCTCCCGAATCCCACGAAAACCCGTGTTCAGGGACCGGGTCAATAAGGCGCGCTTCATCGCAAAGAACGGCTCATGTAACTTGGCGCACAAGAACATCCGCGAGCAGGGCCGGTTTCTGCAGGACGTGTTCACCACGCTGGTGGACCTCAAGTGGCGCTTCACGCTGGTCATCTTCACCACCACCTTCGTGAGCAGCTGGCTTCTGTTTGCCATGAGCTGGTGGCTCGTTGCGTTCGCGCACGGAGACTTGGACCCGCGGAGTCAAAACGGCGCTCACTGCGTCACGGACGTCAAGTAAGTTTCAGCCACTTTGTTTCGAGAGAACAATATCGGGAATTAATAATGCTTTATTGGAAGGTACATGAAGGATTTGTGCACTAGATGTGTTTCAAACAGTAAAATAGGCAGAATCTGTTGGCTAAACCCCTGATTTTAGATGTCAAAGTGTGGATTCTACAACTGAATGAAACCTAACTCCATGAGGGCTTTAGGCACTCTGTTTTTCAAATATCCAAACATATGCCACAAATGTGGCCTTTATTTGTTTGCCATTAGCCCTATACACTTTATTGATCTCATGACTTCAAGTCCTTTCAACTAACATTAACCACGTCTTTAGAGTTGAATAAGTTATTGTGAGGAAATAATTCCACTTAGTTTATTTAGTGACAGAGATTAAGTGGAACTTTTGTCAGTTTTTGTTTAATGCGTGCTGGAGACAGAGATAACCATAAATACAGTAACACATCTGCAACCAATTCTACCATATTCTGACCTTCCTCCAGCTCTGGGGTATAATAAGAATGTTGTGACGTCACGTGAACGCAGTCCATTGAGTGTAGACAATCACTCTCAGCAATGAATAATGCCTTGTGGTAATGAATAAACAGCTTGCTACAGAGTATGGATCTGTGATGTTTGTCCCTTCTGTGCAGGTCGTTTACATCGGCCTTCCTGTTCTCCATCGAAGTGCAGGTGACCATTGGGTTTGGGGGACGCATGATCACAGAACAGTGCCCCGCTGCCATTACAGTGCTCATAATGCAGAATATAGTGGGTCTCATCATCAACGCTGTCATGTTGGGTAAGACGAGACTGTGATGTCTGTAAAACACAGCAAGGAGATCACAGCTTATAGCACTCACCCTATAGCCTACACATTTATCATCCCTAACAATGTTGTCATTTTATAACACGTTCAACTCATTTAGATGGCATGGTGGCAGAGTGGCTAGCACTCTCTCCTCACAGCAAGAAGTTTGCGGGTTCGACTTTTGGTCCAGACTGGGCCTTTCTGTGTGGAGTTTGTATATTTCTCCCTGTGTCTGGGTGGGTTTCCTCTGGGTGCTCCGGTTTCCCCTATCAAACCAAAATATGTACAAGCCTCAAGCGAATGTAGCGCAAAGATCTGGAGATTGGCCCCTGGGTGCTGCACTGCAGTGACCCCTGCTCCTGAGGAGATGCCCCAGTGGCATTGAAGGATGGGTCAAATGCAGAGGACTAAATTCACTATGGGGACAATAAAGTGTACCGTAACCTTAATGTTCAGCCTGTGGCTAATATGACTGAATGAATGATTAAAATAGCCAGCCTTTCTATTTTCAGGTTGTATTTTCATGAAGACGGCTCAGTCAAACCGAAGAGCAGAGACTCTGATTTTTAGTCGTCACGCTGTTATAGCTGTTAGAAACAACCGCCTCTGCTTCATGATCCGCATCGGAGATCTAAGGAAGAGTATGATTATTGGAGCCACCATCAGACTGCAGGTGATTCTTTATTTTACTACTTTATGTATTACTGCCATTGTTTCTACCATCCACGTGCACTTGAGCAGGTGGTGAGAAAGACCACAACTCCTGAAGGTGAGGTGATCCCCATTCACCAGATCGATGTCCAGACAGAGACCGCTGTGGCCAGCAATAACCTCTTTCTGCTTGCCCCACTCATCATTTGCCATGTTATTGACAAAAACAGGTTTACATTTTTTTCATAATGAATCTTTACTTTGAGCTTGGTTAGGCCCCTGACAACACCGGATTAATCTGAAACTATTGTGTTAAGCCCCATGTATGACTTGTCAGCCATGGAGCTGCAGTGCAGTGATCTGGAGGTCATTGCCATCCTGGAGGGAGTGGTGGAGACCACCGGCATCACCACACAGGCTCGCACTTCCTATGTGTCTGAGGAGATCCAATGGGGCCACCGCTTTGTCCCCATAGTAACAGAAGAGGAAGGGGTATACTCTGTGGATTACTCAAAATTTGGAAACACGGTTAAGGTAAAGAAAGAAAAATTCTATATAAATGTTTACTGGATCTACATTTTAAAAGTGTTTTTGTTCTAGGTTTCAACTCCTCGGTGCAGTGCTAGAGAACTGGACGAGAAACCCTCCATTCTGATCCAGACACTGCAGAAAAGTGAGCTGTCTCACCAGAACTCACTTCGCAAACGCAATTCAATGAGACGCAACAACTCCATGCGTAAAGTTGCCAGCAGTGGGAATCTGCGCAGGAACAATTCAGGGCTGAACTCAAATAAAGTTCAGTTCTTCACCCCAGTGGAAGGAGGACACAGCCTGAATGCAGTCACCTGACATGAGGCCTGTGTCCTGCGGGCCGTTCTGCTCCTCTGTCTCATTCAAAGGATTCTGAGTGTTGGTGTCTCTCCTGCCATGACAAGACTCATCATATCAGTGTCTCCCAAAATATTAAAACTCAAAATGTTTACATGATTGGTTCACGCCCCTTTTTGTTTTTGACAATAAACATAAGCAGCTATGACTTTGGGTTATTTTTTCCACGTTGTTGGAACAAATGTTCTGAATAGGTCTATTTCTTGGTTGATATGGGAGCACTCACATCAAGTTGACCTATGACTGGGCAATAAAATAGCAAAGCTTAAAAACAAGAGAGGTAATGTTGCTGCAGCATTTGCAGTGGCCTTGTAACTGTAAGAAGATAACAATTATTAATGTAAAACAGGTCTACATGTAGTTTTAAGCCCTAATAATGCAGAGAACTGTCTCAGTCTTGAGATAATTGCATTGCATTATGAAAATGAACATACACCACTAATACTATATTTCATGTGTATTATTTTACACTGATCAAATTAATAACGATTTTTGTAACATTGTTTTCCTTCTTCGCACCATGAGTTGAACCCGTCAGTTTAATAGATCCATAGGTTGAACATGGATGATAAAGCACATGAAGCTGGAGGTCAAATAAGCTTTCATAGTTTTCCCTCGTTCTTCAGTTAAGCGTTAACACGTGACGTAATGGTGACGTGTACGGAAGTCATTGAGCCTCCGCCACGCACTGGCATTGCCCTTTACTCTGCTGCTGCTTTATGGGTGAAAGTGTTACTCTGGGGAAGGACAGGACTTTGTAAAATGGCCAGAAACTTAATGGCGACCTTTGTTGGTCTACATAGACTTCAAAGGAGTCTTATGTGGAAAGAATGTCGCCTTTATTGCCACACTGGAGGCGACTCAATTACTCTGACCCAACAACACAACGGAATCAGGTTAGTTTTGGGATCTTCTGCAAACGCAAACACCAGCATTGCCCTGCTGGGTTTATATAATCAGGTGTAATGCCAGTGCATCAGTATAATTAACTTTATGTTGTCGTTTTTTTCTTTAATAGAAGAATAACGTTGAACAATCCTAAAAAGAGGAATGCTCTTTCTCTGTTAATGTTGGAATCACTTCGTAAAAACATCCTCAATGAAGCTGGCAGCGAAGATCTTCGAGTTATTGTAATATCAGGTAGGCTTTCACCCTACTCATAAGTACTAGGCTATAATGAAACGTGATGTTGTTTGTGCACCAGCCAATGGGCCGGTGTTTTCCTCTGGTCATGACTTAAAGGAACTGACATCTGCTCAGGGAAGAGAGCATCACACTCGGGTGTTCAACACCTGTTCAGAGGTATGAGATGAACAAGCCTGCAGCAGCTATTAAATGTGTCAAAGTGGTTAAGTTCAACAGGAAAAAAACAGATTCAAGTGTTTAATTTCCAGGTCATGACCCTTCTTCAAGATATACCTGTCCCTGTTATTGCTATGGTGAATGGCATGGCCACAGCAGCAGGCTGCCAGCTTGTTGCCAGCTGTGACGTTGTTGTAGCATCAGAGAAATCGACTTTTGCTACGCCCGGTGTTAATGTGGGTTTATTCTGCTCAACACCAGCCGTAGCGATTGGAAGAGCTGTGCCCAGAAAGGTAACGTTTCCATTTTTGTATTGGGAGGACTCAGAGGATTCATCTTTGGCATACAATTCTATGACTTACACTATCCATTTCAGGTTGCACTGGAGATGTTGTTCACAGGAACTCCCATCTCGGCCCATGATGCTTTGCTGCATGGTCTGGTGAGTAAGGTTGTGCCAGTAAACCAACTGGAAGAAGAGACATTAGCCATTGCCCAGCACATTTGTCAGGCGAGTCAACCGGTTGTAGCCCTTGGCAAAGCTACCTTCTACAGGTAAAGAAGAGTCTTTAAACAGCATTCATATTCAAAATTACTACTCCTTTAACTATCCAATTCATTTAGAAAATAATAATCCATAAGAAGCAAACTTCACATCTATATTATAGACAGTATAATGAAACATGTTTACAAAATACAGAACTGGTGTATATTTTAAGTGATATGTATCCATTTCTCTTGAAGACAAATGGCACAAGGTCGAGACGCTGCGTATGCCACTGCTTCCAAAGTGATGGTGGATAACCTGGCACTGAGAGATGGGCAAGAAGGAATCAGGGCATTTATAGAGAAACGTAAACCAGTCTGGAGTCATACAGCAGAGAAAGCACACGACTGATGGACTACAACTCTGCACGCCGAGTTTGTGCTTTTGGTTGGTTGTACAGCCAAGAGAGTCAAATTAAATAACAAATATTTGTTAATTAAATTCAAAAATCATAGATTCAAGGGAGTCGGCTCTCTCTCATTGTGATAAAGTATTGTATAATATGACAATTTTTTGCACACATACAAATTTGTATATTAGACAATGTGTAAATGTTTCTTGTTGATCTGTGTTTTCAAAGCATCTTTAATGGGTTTATGTTGAGTTCATAACTAAGGAAAAGCTGGTCACAATACTGCAGAGAAATGCCTAAGTAATGTTTTAACCCAGTTCTTTTTATTCAGCCACATATCGGAATGGTATGGTCTGTTGGCAAAATAAAAATGATTGTGGAGTGATAAGTCAAAATATTAACCCGCCTCCAATAAATTAGGAAATCATCAACCTGGACAGTAGTTATGTTTAATGTGAAGAATTGCAATCGTTTTAAGCTTCTGTTGATTTCAAAATCCAACCAATATTCATAAAATATGTGTAAATGAACAAAATCTGCTTTAAGCGGATCCAATAAAACACAAGGAATAACCGGCTCTTACCAACTAGTAAAATCAGAAATGATCACTTTCTCTACTGAAGAAAATACACTGGCCATGGGCATAAATAAAAGTATAAATATCCAGTCTTTTTTGCCATTTGATATGAATACATTTATACATTGGGTTAACAATCAAGACGCTATATTAAAGCAAAAAAAAAAAGTTAAATTTGAAATGGAAACGAAACGTTGCATTCTTTTGTTAGACACAAAATATTTTTCTCTTTGAAAAATAACAATGAATCTCTAATGTACATATATTTGAAGTAACATAAAAAACATAACCCAGGGCTCTTCCCTGTCTATAGTTATGACAATAAAATCCACTGTACAGACTAAAAAGATATACACAGCCATCTGTTATTTTACAATCAAAAATAAAAGGAACTCTTCAGTCAGTTTATTCCTTAAACTGATCAGTAGAAATATTGTAGACTGGTGTGTCCTGCAAGTGACAATCAGTATTTCACGTAGTTAGAAAATACAAAGCCAAAGAACAAAACCACACCCTTATAAAGCAAGCATAAACACTTACTAATCACAGTGTCATTGACTAACGCACAGAAGTGTTGCAGTGTGGTGTCCGCTACAGTAGCATGGAGTCCTGCATAGCAAACGCCTCATGTGCATTTCTGTAATGTGGTCCTACGAACAGCTGGGGGAGCTGTTGCCTTATCACAGGCTGCTGCTCATGAAACTGTGTTCTGAAGTGATGGAGGTTGTTGGCAGGAAAGGTAAACTCCTGCACAGGATACATTTGAGCTTTCTGGAAGCTGGGTGAGCGGGGCATCCCACCCGGAGATGGAGGAGGGAGCTCACCCTGGCCCCATGGTGCTTCATCCATAACTTCCCTCTGTCTGTCATCTTGAGAGTAGTGCAAGCTTGGCTCCATTCTGCGCTGTCCCATTGCTGTGTAGACCTGTGCAGTGGAGGTCAGTTTCTGTAGGTAAATAGGGGTGGAGGTCCCTGAGGTCTCCAGCTGTAGGGGGTACTCCTGCGGGGGCTGAGCTGTGCGGGAGGGGTGGCTGGCGCTGGGTGGAGGCTGTCTACGGTAAGTGGCATAGGAGTTGTTCATAAATAACTTTTCTGGGGAAACACTGTTTGCGTGCCTCTGTGTGGTAGCGTATGCTCGTTCTCCATACATCTTAGAGGGGGAGGGGGTATATCGAGTGGGCACTGCATAGCGAGGGTCCTCCCCTCTGTGATCCAGATTCACATTGTGGGCTGGATGAAAGATGGGGACTTCAGTTGTGGTTCTACCCACTGGCTGTTGCTGCGGGGACACGACATAGTGGCCACTCGGGTAACTACTCTGGATCCCTGCTGGAGAGTTGGGAGAAAACTGATGGGAAAATGGGTGCTTAGCCCCTCTAGGTCCTGAGGCTACAGAAACCATACTTCCAGTCAAACTAGGTCCACGAAGTGGACTTCCATGATGACCTGATGAACTAAAAGGCGTCTCAGTACGAACATTTCTAATTCTCGATGGAGGCCTTTCTAGCTCCAGGATTTCAAAGTCCTGGTCAGGTAATCCAGGCACATTGTCATACTGCGAGGCGTTAGAGCCTCTATCAGAGCCAGGGATGAAGCCTTTGGAGTGAGGTCGTCTGTGGGCCTGCACAGTGTCATCCCGGGATGCTGCGGCTTTAGCAGCTTCCAGCCTAGTCTCTGAGGGTTTGAACCAGCGGGGACCAATATCTCGGCGAGTATTGGGCACTGCGTTGAAGTTGTGGTTGGCTGTGGCGTTACTCTTCCCTTCTTCACTGACAGCAGCTTGTGGTACTGGGTTCGGGGGGGCCAAAGTGGGAGGTGGAGTTTGCTGCCTCTCATGTGGAGCAGCCTTTTGCTGCTCACTGGGAATCTCTCCCGATGCCCTGGAGCTGGTGTCTTTCCGCTCAGCTCTATTATGGCGCACAGGTTTATCCAGTGAGTCTTTGCGGACACGGCTTGGAGGTCGACTTTCCACCTGACGTTCTGGTATAGGACTTGGCTCCCTTGCAAGCTCAATGGGTTCAGTGTGGCTCTGTCCATTCACAAAATGGTTCACAACCGATTCCGACCTCACAGGAGGAAGTTGACCAAGAGGTTTTTTAGGGAATTCTTCCTCTTTCCCTGAAAAACAAAGAAACCTTTGTAAACACACAGCAACCACTTTAAGATTAATGGGCTATAAACACTGGTGTTGACTGACATCGGATGAAGGAACTCACAACAAGGACATGAGCCATGCAACACCACGGCCATAGAGACTTAAATTTATAATATAAAAGGACAATATCAATTCAAAAGAGAGAAAGACAGCAGGAATTGAGAGTGCTTTTAGTTCTGCATTGCAGAAGGCATGTCTCATGGTTGAGTTTGTAACAGACATTAAAACTGATATCACAAAACTATAAAGTTGCTATGATTCATTTATTTCATGACAAAAATACTAATGACAAATACAGCATTCTGAGTGAAATTCCTCAACATTTCTAAAAAGAAAAGCACCTTAAATAACGTGATGTGTATCTTAAGTAACAGCAGAACAAGTCCAATACTCCAAATGAAGATAAGCAATGTATAAGATGTTTCAAATAGAAAAAAACAAGAGCCCATTGTGACAGAAAACCCCATGTGTTTAGGACAGACATGTGAAAGACAGACAAACGTCAAGGCCAAGTGTGGGACAGAAGCACAGACACACAGGGGAGATCAGTCAGGATAGCCCACCAGTTACTGTTGTAGGAGGGAATGTGGCCCCCACTCACAGCCACACTTTTCATGTTGTTTGCTAACAATGTATGAAAGAAGAGAGAGAAAAGGCAGATTATTGAGACAGAGCAGGAGCCATATAAAGTGCCACAGGTAATAGGCAGCAGTTAGCCAGGTCTGCCTGTAGAGTAAAGCAACTGACAGATATTTAGTTTCTACCAAGGTCATGGTTAAAGCAGCCATATTCCCTCAGCCAAGTCATTACTATACGATCTGCATACTAGTTCAATAGATTAATTGGGTTTTATTATACTTGGCACAATGCTCAGTATGTCACACTGATCAGCTGTCAACAATGCTCCCTTTGGTTTACGATTATTGTGTCAGTGGGTTTGGTTCAGAGCATTACCTGGCGCTGGTAGTTCCAGCTTTGCCTTCCTGAGCTCGGTCATGGACACCTGCAGCTGCTCAATTACAATGTCGTCCTCATAGTAGAAGTTTTTGGACAGAGACACTTGGAGAAACTCCACCAGCTCCTCCATGGACAACTTCATTAAGTGCTCTGAAGACACACGAGAACACAGCTGAGAGAAATGCCATCAGTATTTGTCTTCATTATCATTGAAATGGTTTATTTACTTAGTTTTACCATTCCATATATTTAAATGATAAACATTTTAAGGCAGCTAAATATGAAGTAAAAGCTTACTTTTGTGCAGTTTGAGGATCGTGTAGGACATGGAGGGCAGCACTCTCTCACCCTCCAAAATGTAGATGTCCCAGATCCGAAGTGTGAGAGTGAACGGAGTCTAGACATAATGAGGACGTGGTTATTAATGTGTGTTTTAGCATTCAACATGATTGAAATCCTTGAAATTTGTCTTTCAAACTGCATGCAGATTTAGAAGGTTAACGCACTCTATCCAGGAAGCACTGGAAAAACCACTTCATGGTGTAGAGGCTGGTGTAAACTTCTTGAGTGTCCTGTCAGAACATAAAGCAAAGTGTAAACAAATAACCTGTAAAATAACCAGTCATTTTGTCTTACCAAGTGCTGCTTGAGCTTTGGCATTATTTTCTTCAGGATACGTTCATGGTGTTCTTGGAAACGCATCAACTTTGGAAAGCCAGGGATGAAAAACCCTGGAGGCAAGGAAAGGAGTATTTTTATTTGATGATGTTTTTACAGTAAAATCTATAACACGAAATACATACCATGCATGGCATGCTTCTGGCCTGATAAGAGCTTGACCAGGGCCCAGAAAGCATCCTCCTCGTTCATGTAGATGAGCAGCAGAGCAGTGATCTGACTCATGCCCTGACAGTAGCCCACTTCCTACACGAGATACAGAGTGCCAAGCTTCATTTTAACAGAATAATAGCAGGTGGTGTATAAAGCTTCAAACTGGATGTCATTAAAGTCACTGTCAGTTGGCAAAGAGGAAAAGAGCATAATGCATTTCATTCATTTACCGGTAATCATTGTCAGTTCCTTAGCCAGTGCATGAGGAGGACGTTAGTAAGAAATGTATTTTGCTCCTCTTTTTTCCACACACTTTCTATAGTAGAGTACTAAAACTGCTCACACTTCCAAAGAATGCATGTATGACTAACTTACCGTGTTATATATTGAGTAGGCCGTAAGGACATGAAATAGGGCTTGCTGCCTAAAAAGACAGAAGTCATTTATGAACTAAAACACAGACTACACTTTACACAGACCTACAACTACTTTGACTCTTGTTATTATTATAAATTAGATGTCTCACTTTCTTAATGTACACTGAAAGTTCTAGACACATTACAATTAAGTAGACAGTTAGTCCCTGTGCATATTTAAGTGTGTATATTTTTCCAGCATTGTTGTTCTTGCACTTACTTGACGTCGTAGCGGTGCATGAACATGATGTGATCTCTGTAAGTGCGGTTGACGTCCAGATCAATCTGACGGATATCGGGCGACAGCCCCCTGGCTCTGGCCTTCAGCTTCTGCACAAACACCAACACTCCACACTTAATGCACATCTCAACCATTCATAGTGTTGTGACGTGGGCCACTACGATCAATATTAATCATAGCAACTTTCTCAGAGTTAAAGTCATGTTGCAATGACCAGGTCTTCAGTGCTGGCAAGAAACTATATTTAAAATACATATTCAGAATACTAATAATATTCAGATACAGAGTACGCTCTCATTAGGGGGTATTGAGATTGCAATTACATTCCTAAACTCACTAATACATTACGGTACTGTACTTGGTCAGAATACAATACTCTGATAGGACCATGTAACGGAATACGTTACCAAAGACATTTTATTGCATATACTTTGTGTGAGCATGTTGCCTTTTAAACCTACAGTACCCTTATTGAAAATATATTTACCTCATAGAAGTCTTTTTTCTCTTTCTTTATTTTGGGTACATCGAGCAGAAGACACCAGACCTCTCCTCTGAGCTGCAAAGGGATCCCTTTGTAAATCCTCCTGGCCAGCTGAGAGGACAAACGATAGCAGATCGGTCTAGGCACAGTTTACAATATACAGTGCAATGTTCGAGCTGTGTCAGCAAAAGCTCTGGAAGGTGAAGCACTACATCCTGTACAAGAGCGCTTTACTCAATGTCCTGTCATTCAGCCACTTGTCTCCATGCAGATGTTACTGCAGGATTGTTCCACACAATGTTGTTTGCTGTACTGAAACGCTGACCCCCCATAAGCCCGCACACTTTATCATAGAGTGGGTTTGACTGAAAGAATAAAGGCTGCCTGTCTGCATTTGTTCCAAAAGCACTTATACCTCATTGCTCTCTCTTGCTCGTTTTCTTAGCTCATCTCAATTTCTTATTTGTGAATCAGGCACCCACTTTTATTCATGCACCTTCTACTATCACGTCATGTACTGAGCTACTTTATTTACTTGGGACTAAGAGTACAAGTGTCTTTAGAGAAAACATGCACTGCACAACACTGCAGTAGCTGCTCTGAGCACTGGGGCTGCTGTTGGAGGTCGAGAGTGTGAGTGGTAGCCAGAGGAACGCCTGACAACACAGAGAAATCCAGACCTAGGCTTGGCCCAGATTCGGGTCCCCATGGAAGCAAGTGGTGGTATTTGTTTATTTGTTCACCTCGTGGGCGAACTACAGTAGTGCGTGTGGTCACCTTATCACTGTTCTTGTATTTATCCCAGCTTTTCAGCATCTTCAGCCATTTGCTTGTCCTCTCCACTTCAGTGTGCTTTTGCTGCAAACAAAGGAAAGGGTCTGATTCATAAAATATCCACAAAATAACTAAAGGACCATGCATTTAATTGTTTAGGACTTTTTTTTTCCTTCAATGAAACTTTTTATTTGATACCTTGCCTACATACTAAACAGCAGTAGCATGTGGTGACCTTTATGGATGGGCAAGCAGACCTGGGGTGTTCATCAATATTTAGTGGATGATAGAAAAGTGAAGGGGAATTTATTTTTTTTTTTTTTAATGTATGGGTCGGCTTTGAACCCAGATCTCCTGCATGAAGGGCGATTGCCTATCCTACTGAGAAACTCCTAAACTTAATAACAGTGGATAAAATAAGATCAATTCATTACATAGCATTCCATGTTGTTACATGACTGCTTGTATTTCTAATTAACATCTAATCATTGGAAACATGAACAGAGCCTTGGCTACAAACAAAGCCTTATCTCTAAAAATATAGTTTTTAAGTCTGTTTGTTGAAACTTGGCGCTGCTGTTGCTTCGCTTCTCCTCGTACATGCTCAGTTAGGGCAAAACCTGCAAACATCCTCAGTTCATGTTGGAGAGCGGAGCATGAACGGGCCTCTGAACACGGCCACAGACTGAGCCGCTGTGGTAAAAGCAGAACCAAGCTTCCCACACAGTAATGCCAGCAAAGACACCGTGACTTCAGCCAAGCTTCAGCAGCAGAAGTGAGAGGAGAACGGGCTTATTTGGATATTTTTTAGAACAAGTCCTATGTAGTTGTGACAGTAGGTTTAGATTTTAATCACTGATTGCCTTTGATTGCCCTGCGCACGCCACTGCTAAACAGACCAAATTTGCACAAGGGAAAGGGGTAATCACATTAAGGATACCAAAATGAAATTGAATGACTTTCCCTCACCTTCTCCTCCACCGAGTCGTAGGATGGAAGTTCATTTTCGCTAAAAAGATCAAACAAAAAAGATGATCAGATTTACAAAAAACATACATACAAGCAACATTCCAAAAGAGAACTTAAATGAGTAAGTGTAAGTAAAAGATAACTCAACTGAGTATTCAGCTTGATAAATACAATTTAACTGACATATTTGCACCCATTTTGAATGCATAAATGAGCCCATATCAAATGACAAGATGCTTTCGGTTTAATTAGTGTTAATAAAATGACCCTCTTATATCTCGCCCTTTGAATAGTTGAATAGTTAGTTACTATGCTAAAAGAACAACGAGCATTAGACATATCAGGTAGTCTTTCCTCAGTCTTTACCCAGCCCACTCACAAACACCTCAGGTCCTGTGTGTCATAACAGTTACTAGTGCATTTCCTTGCAGTCCCTGAGGGCCCGACTTTAGCACTGTATCCAAGACTGTAACCCTGTTATTGTGGCTGACCACCCAGTTTCCTGCCAGTGTGTGCCAGCCATAAATCTACCACACATCACAGGGCGGTTTAAGAGCCTCGCAGCTCTAGTCGCTCTGCAAAAGCCAACAACCCTCGGCAACACTTGTATTTACAACCACTCATTTTCTCCCTTCAGTGCAGCTCTTCTGTGCAAACAGGCTTTAAAAGGAGTTCTAATAACAGTCGGCTGTGCTTGGGGCGGTGTGCGCTTACTGGACGAAGCCAAAGCGGTCGATGACTTTGTACAGGTGGAAGTTGGTGTCCTCCCAGGGCTCCACAGTCGCCTCTTTTCCCTAAAAAATAAGATTTGTAAAAAGTTGAAATCATGTCAGGGATAAACATAATTCAATTTGACTGCGAAACTAAAAGTATTTCAATATCTTTATACTTTAAATACAATGTATAGTATTTGGGCCTATGACATAATGGTCTCCTGGAGCCAGCCCCTCTAATTACAGTAGGACGTGTGTGTAGTCTTAGCAGGCCCGGCTAGCATAGCTCAAACATCAATCTGATTCACTGTCATATTTACAGCAAATGCCATAACAAATGCTCAGTATCATCAACTGAATCACAATTCAGATGAAACGATCACTTGTCAGCACTATTCATTAGAAATAAACAAACATCATTAAATCATTGCCATTTTAATGACAATGTTTATTTCAACCATTTAGATCATTTCACAGTCAAAATAAATCACAACAACATGGTCCCGATGAAAGGCAGCGTTAAAGATATAAACAACATTGTTTTTTAAATTGAAATGCCAGACTTGTTTTTCAGAAGAAGAGAATTTGAGGTTATGATTGGCTGCTCAATTTACATGAGGAGCACAACCCGGTTGCCCTTGGTTGAGTGTGTAGCTGTGGGTGTGTGTTTGTGTGACACCGACTGTGTGATGGAGAGCAGTGAGCATCTGTTAAGAGGTGTGAAATGAACAGCCAGACGCCCACCTGCGTCACAGTCTCACTGCAGCCACCAAACTGAAAAATACTCTGTTTACTGACTCCAATGGCCTGATGGGATGTGAAGCTACAGGCGGCTTGTGTGGAATACGACACAGGAAAACTAAGACAAGCGTTATCAGGACATTCTAGTCTTTCAAAGAAGAAAATCTAAATCCTAAACCGTTCTTTACTTTTTGTTTACTACACAGAGCAGCAATTCCAAAAGAGCTCTTAATATTACTCAAATAATACGTGCATGGAATTAAAACACTTAAGCAATAAAGCAATATTGGAATACTGAACCAATAATACAGAAATCCCTAACTGGGGTTAAACATTTGAGTTTGAGTTGGAGCAGATGTTGAGGGAAAGCTGACCCCTGGGAGCTGCTCTCTCAGCACACACTCACAAAAGAATCAAAGCTCTTCTCTGTTCTGTCCAACCTGCAGCGTCCACATGTGTGTCCATTCATCTGCTCCGTCTACTTCAAATCAATTTCAGGATAAAGCCAGCGAGGCATCTGGGACTGCTCACCACTCACACTGGCAGGTCTTCGAGGAGAGCATCAAATACAATCTCTGCCCTTATTTTAAAAAGGTTTTCAGAGGCGCAGAGAAGCATTCCTGGCACATCACCTGCTCCATGTGGTGGTTTTCGGTTTTAGGATGAGGAAACAGTGACGGGTGAAGAAAGAAGCGTTTTGTCTTGTACATGTGAGTTTAAACGCAATAGTTTTGGACCAGTAGAGATGCAGAGACACACCTTTAACTGACGTGATGAGTGGACAATCAAACAATAGCCTTTTTTATTGATTATTTTAAACACTAAAGCATTTATGCCTACAATCTGCTCTGTTTTCAAAGTCCAGGTAGCAGTATTCCTCCTACACTTCACAGGACAAACAATACTAGAAGAGCATTGCTTCAACCTGCTAAAAGAACTGTAATGTAGGAGTGTATACAAGATTCTGAACTTGAAGCCTGGAGCTCGTAATCCCCTGACTAGCCGTTTGACGAGGCTCTCGAAATGTCGACCCCGACCAAAGGGATGTCAGCGAGTAAGTCACCGTCTCGCTTTGGTGGTTTGGAGAGTCTTTCGGAAGATCAACACTCGCAGCACCCACACCTCCATCCTCTTTGTCCATGCTCTCTTCACTCCTGATGAGGCGCACTAATTATGCAGCTCGTCAGACCAAATGAGAAAGACTCCTTTTTAAAGCCAGCGTGGTGGACTGCTTGCGAGCGTACCATGAATTAACATTTTATTTATGTAACCGACTCCTTTTGACGAATAAGGACACAAACTAAATCCTCACAGTGACGCTAGTAGATATCATACCTTCAGACACCATTTTAACCTGGTAAGCTTAATGAGTCATTGGTACTGACAAGAGTTTTGGTTTAATAAAGGTCTGAGTAAAGATGCAGCGTGCAACCTTTTCCAATGAAGATTTAACAGTGTAAAACGCGTTGTGAGGGACATACACTCATTTTCAATTAGGGATGTCATGATTATTTGGTTAATCGATACTCAGGTCATAATATCATCGTGAGAACCAAAGAATAATAATCGTGACAAAATTAAGTATTTTTTATAGTTCAATCTGGCGTCCAGAAAATATACTAAATGTAAATAACTTCTTTTTATCTGGCTGTTTTTGTCAAATTTTACTTTATTTTGTCTTTCAGAAAGTACAATTTCGTAAAGCCGGTCAGAAACTTTAGGAATAATAACATGTTAGACAATGGAAATGAAAGATTTCACTGTTGTTTAGTTAAAATAATCATGCATAATCGTTAAATTGTGATGCTTTTTCTCACAATAAATGGTAACACTAACATTTTATAAAGTATATTCTCAACTAAAAGTGCCACTACACAATACATCTGATAAACACAGTGCTGTACCTTATCATATTTGGCCACTATCTCAGCCCGTTCCTGGTCCACTTTCACCGCTGCATCCTGCTCAGTGTCAGACGCTGGTGAGAAAACAACAGAAAACATGTATTAACAACACAAACTCTCCCAAAGCTATTCATTAGTTTCCATTTTCTGTTTATACGGTTTTATTTTGCATGGATACTTGCTATGGTGCTAGATGCTAGATTTTCGTCACTACCGCCATGAACAGACGTCACCGCTTATTATTGGGTGAGAAAATGGGCAGGGCACAGTTTGTTATATTAGGGAAGTAAGAACATCACCAGAATCACCACCAAACACAACAATAGGCTTTAGGGCTATCAAAAAATAAATCAAATCTGATACTAATCCATACTAAAACTAGCATCGAAACTACATCTTCATTTGAGCAAATATTGATGCTAAAAAAGTACATTTAACTGTACTTTTCTGAACAGTTTTAGCACGCTCGACCTTGATCAGATCTAGTACAAAACCTCATGGAAACGTAAAGAGAGTAGTATAATTTTGTGTGATAAATGTCTGTCTTTTGAACATTTGAAAACACTTTAATCGGTTGGACAATGGCAGTATATAGTATTTGCCTTAAGCGCTAAGAGAACAGCAGTATTGTAGTGTATCAGAGCCTCGGTGCAAGGGCAGAAGATGACGTGGACCTTTTGTGATCTTTGCACAAAGCTGAATGATGAGGAGGGCTAGGAGTACTTGTCAGTGGTAAATCATATTAGTTCCTCTCATTGTTTCTGGTAAAAGGCCACATGCACACTTCCATATTCAGCAATAAGATGGATTAGCCACACAGAACAGTAACACAAAGTCATTTCCTGTATCTAATGATAATGGAAACGTAATTAAATACATTCAAAAGTGGTCAGTGATTGCATAAATTGTGTAAATCGTCTTCAGAACCTCCCTGGCGCTTATGTAATCGCTTTGTTTGCCTTGTATTCTCGTCAGGAAGCATTTCCCCGTTTAGTTTACGGCTTCCTCCATGGGTCGCTAGGGTCCGACAGGGGGCAAAACTCTACTGGAATTTTTAACCGACCCAAACAAACACTCTTACTGAGCAGGCTGGCATTTTTATGACAGGATGTGTGTGTCAGTGAAAGGCATTGGGCTGTGGGCAAAGGAGCAAACGGGGTAAATTATCTGGGGTAAAAAAAACAAGACATTTTTGGGAAACTCGCCCTGGGAGATCTTCTAGTCCAGTTCACACACAGTAAAAGCTAGAGGAAAAGAGGAAGCAGGGATCAAAGCTTTTCATTACACTTAAGCACAGGTCGAACGCCCAAGTCTTTACTCACTATTAGTATTCCACTGGGGTCGGACTTTGAATAAATGCAATTAGAGCCTTTTTATGCCTCGCGGATCACACTGGTGTCTTCACTCCCTGAGACCTCGCAGCTACAAATTAAACTGCATATGACAAGTTAGACTACACGTTTCACTAAAACGTAGTGAACGGGATTATATTTAAGACTTTACTCAAAATGTTGCCTTGACAATGTTCGTTAAGTTTACAATTGTATTTCCTGGTTGGACATCAGCAGCAGATGTGGCATAGGTAATACCGCCGCTGTTACCGAGCAACCATACTGTAAACAATTACAGTATGGTTGCTTGGAAACAGCGGTGGGCCAAAATCCATATAAATTAGACAATAAATACCTGACAACACAACACATCACAAACACTTGCAACTTGACTGATGTAAAACAATGATAAATATTTACCACAGGTTCTATTCCACAAAACAAGGGAATCATTAAAAAAAAACATGAGTCATATGCACTTTGAACTTCAAGTGAGTTATAAATGATGTATGATGATGGATCTCTCGCCTTGTCACTCGGAGATGAATTTACATTTTACTGGTGAACCTCCATCTGCACTTGATCTTTAGCCAGCAGTGCTGTCCAGAGCCAGCTTTGTCCTGCTGTGCTGAAAATGTCTCTGCTGTCGTAATCTTCTCTTGACATTTTTCTCTCTACTATACAGTGGTCAGTAATAGTACCCTTCAAGTTTATGGAATCTAAGTGCATTATTGTATTAGTAATTTGGAAAGAAAAGTCAACTTCCTCAATAAGAATTACAAGTATTTGGAATTTAAGTGCATTGTTGTATTAGCAATGTGGAAAGTAAAGTCAAGTATACTTTTATTAGGTGACATGAGAGAACAGTTTTAAGTCTATCAATTGTTGACATGGTTTCATAATGTGTATCACAAAACTGATACTGCCATCTATTCCATACGTTTGAGAGTTGTACCTTTAAAGTCATACTGTACAACCAATATATTTGGTTACACTTAGTTTTTCACCATGTTGTCCCACACAGACTGGTGTGACATTGAGCACATTCCACACAAGACGCAGCGACCGTTGTTGGAATCCCGACTCCTCAAACATCATCCATTCACTCCTTAAATCTTAAAAAGAAGAGTTTCCCCCTCACATTTAAAAAAACAAATTCTTTATGCCATTTTTTTCTTCATACATCAGTATTGTCAATCTACCACCAGACTGCTTATCATTGAGGATTTCTTCTATTGTTGTTTTCACTTGCAACAAAGTACAATTCTTTAAAACTTGTTTTAAAAATGGCATCAATATTAAAAATTATACAGTTTAGTATCCATACCATTTTCAACGGTCAGCAATTTTAATAAATATCAGGATATTGTCATTAATCGCAATTATTTTGTATATGATAATCAGCAATTAAATTACATTTTGAGTAATTGCGCCGCTCTACTTGGTGTGTATTTTGTGTAATTTGGCCGCCACACAACAGCAGCCAATGTGAAGTCTAGGAGCATATTTGTTTTTGATCTTTATTATCAGCAGATGTGAACAACAAAGACATAATCACAGCCTCCTGGTTCCTGTGCCTTCCTAAAGCCCTCTTTAGCCTACAGTAATGAGCTCTCATTGTTCCTCATGTTAAGAGCTTGTCACTTGTCACGCCTCTTTGCTCCCGTCCACACACTTTTGTGCATCTGCTTTGGCGCATTGTGAAAACAAGACTAATCATAATAACAGCAAATGATAAGGGACAACTCATTTCCTGTCTTTTGTCTTCGTCACTTCAGCTCAAATGGTGGTCGAGGTGATGTCTGTGTGCTGACCGGTGCACACCAACAGCACTAATAAAACATTTTTAAAGCACATATATTTTCTATACTACAATAAAAACAATAATAATACTACAATAAGAAAGCTGTAGTGCCAGCCAGACTGTTCTGACGTTTATGTTTAGGGATAAATGGTCAATTCAACACTTAAACCTTACATCAATCTACACCAAAATGACTATTGTCCTTTTACTGACCTCAGTTATGGAGTAAAACATAAATATACAAGTTTGTCTCGATCCCACAATTAACATTAAGATAATAATTTAGCAAAAACAACTGTCTTTCACCGTTTAAAGCGAAAAACAAAATCCACAATATTTTTGAATAGAAACAAAGTCATTAAAGTGCCCTCGGAGTGACGTAAACTTTAACACCCCATAATGTCTCCCATTTACCGCCTGTCAACCGATGAGGCAACCACACGAGTACAGTAAACCATTATTACTACTCTGCTACGCAATCCTCTGCAGTCCCCGCGCTCCCCCCCCCCGCTGTCGAAACCAGCACTGTCTCTGGAAATGCCCCCCAAAACACAGTACAGTTTCAAGTGTAACAGTGCAACAGAAAAATACAAACGCTTTACCAATAAAAGACAGTTGTAGAATATGGCGTGAAACTGGTAAATCGTTGTGGCCATAATTTAAGAGATGTTTTCAACTAGTCCTACCCCTTTTCAAGAAATCCAGCGGGTCCTCCAGGCGACTCAGGGTCCGCATCAGTCAGTGTTTTGCTCCAACGAGAGAAGACCCGGAAAAGCTCATTTTGTCAAAGTGAGGAACTGCACTGCACGCCGAGGGAAGCGACAGTGGAGAAGTGAGCCGACAATGGAGTGGCTGTTACTGCGGCTACAGACGGGACAGACAGACGGACCAGAAATGCTACTTCAAGAGCAAGTCAGTCCCACTCTCGACATTCCCCACCCAAACACAACAACAACACAACAGGCCTCTTTCAACCCATGACACAGAGTAGGTCACTGTTTCGGGACAATTTGAAGATATTTCGGGAATATCCTTTCAACGAGTCACCAAAGTAAAATGTGACCAATAAAATCTGATCTGACTCACTGGAAATGTGGAACAGCCCAATATCCAATACATACCAAGACACATATTATCCATTATTTGAATTGTTATTGACCTTTAAACTTGCTCTTGAGTACCTTTATTTTAGTATCTAAATCAGTTGTTTACAAAAAACAAAATTACTTCATGTCACTCAGCTATGGGCTCCATATAGTGGCCGCAGAGGGAATTACATAGGAGAGATAAACAAACTCAAACCCTCAGACATGCTAATGCTGCCACGCAGTTGTCATAAGTGTAATTTGATGCTAAAGATGCTATGAAGTACAAATCCAGGTACGTTTTTGATGTGGAAGAATGTGCATTTTGCACAATGTTTCTTTAAAAAGGAAATAAAGGGGAATTTCAGGAACAGTGACTATAATAAAAAAATATAATTCTACTCATGTTGTGTAAAATAAAACAAACACAATTACAAAGGAATCAGTCCATGCAACCTGCCACTTCATGTACGTCAGGGTTTTGTTTTTGCCCAAAGGCTTTGTTAGACAGGACAGTTTAGTGAAGTCAAACTCTCGACACCAGCTGTACATGGAGCCTGGCATATGTGCTGCCGCCATAACCACCCGACCACCGGGCAGCACTATGCACATCATTTTTAAATCTTCCTTTGTACTGTGACATTTTTTCAGGCTTCTCAGTAAATTTCAAAAAGCATTTAACTTGGCCACAATAAAGCACGCAGACTCAGAGGACTGGGGTGGGCCATTGACGACAGTCAGATGATAAACCGCTTCTATTAAAACTTCATTTTGAAATGAATGTGATGTGCCATGAAGAGTGCTGTTGTGGAGTTGGGCAGTGATAAATGGGTGAGAACAGAGGGCTGGGAAGAGCAACGGGCAGAGGGGGCGACAGTAGGAAAAAGCTGTCTATCTCAGCTCCATCACTAGTCAGGAAGTGAGCAGATAACATTTGTGAACCTCTGAGCAAAGGAAGCAGGATGGCAAAAGACGGGAAGGAACACTATATTGCAGTAGAGTATTACAAACCTACTGGAAATAATTTTAGTTTTTCAGTTAGAGAACTATAGTAGACACTGACTACCATTATTTTTATTTGGTAAAAGTAAAGTTTTGCATGAGAGTTTATCACAATAAAGCAACTGCTGAGGATTAGGGATACCAGAATATCAAACGCCACCATTTAACTATTATCACTATCACTATTATCACATGACCAAACAACAATGACACCTGACATTTTCTTTAATTCCCATCGTCTAACATGTTCCTCAATTCCAATTCCTCTGGAACTCCTCCAGGTTTGTACTTTTCCCCCCCAAGAAGTTATTTGTAGTTTTTTCTGGCTGAGAAGGAGGGTCTAAGGACAGGGGTCTCTGGAACATCGTCCCTCGTCCCTATGGACATTGTTTAATCCGTTGTTGCCCTCAGAGGCAACTGCTGTTTTGATTTTGGGCGTTACAAAATAAATTTAATTGAATTGTTGGTTCTTCGGATTGTATTGTGATTTCAATAATCATGATTATCGATTAAACAAATCATATTGAGATTCTTACTGATGATTAATGATGAAATGTGCAGGATACAGCCCCTCACTCGCTACGATTACATGCAGAGAAGTCGGAGTGTGCGCAAAACTACTGAATTAAATTAGTCTTTGCCCAAAAGTGTGTCTTAATAATAATACAATAATAAAAAGATTAAACTCAATCCAGTGGCTTTTAGAACATTAATCACAAAATCCTTACCAAGTTAGTCATTTCCACTGCAGTTAATTTTTGACCGTAAGCAGAAAAATGCTTTCAAATAACTTTGATTTCAATTATGACCAAAATAACAGTGACATTTTTCATAACGGTGTAGCCCCCCTCTGAAATTCAGAATGATTGCGTTTGGGAAAACAATGCTCTGTGCAGCATCAGGCCTTACAACAGCTTGCACCATCACTGCAATCAAATCGAAATGAAGTGCGAGAGGCGGCAACAATCACTTCATTATTACACCACTGGAAGCACAGCCTTATTTTTTGTTCTCAAACAAAGTCTCGCAGCTGCTTTGCATGGAGTACGGCGCAGCTTTGTCCTTTAATGAGGACAAGGAGCTCATTAGTCCTGTGGCTGCACTAGGGAAGTCATGGGGGTCCTCAGTCTGTCACCCACTGCGCCTGGACCACCGCCCCTCCGGCACAAACCTGCAGCCTGCATATTCTGCACACACACATCACAGGCAGATGGCTCCAGGTGCACCGCCTTCATTAAACATCCACTGGTTTAAGTTTTTTGGTGCAGTATTGGAATATGCGAGTGAGGAAGAATCATGCTCCTGAATAATGCAGCGAGACGGTGAGCTGCCGATGGTGCTGACCACAGAAGCACAGCAGTTTGGCACCAGGCGGCTCTTGCTTTGGGCTCGTTATAAATCCCAGAAAAAAAACACTCTGCTTCACTAACTCAACGGTGCTGCAAAGAGGGCGCATCCTTCTATACGCAAAGCACAAGCGAATGGAGCTGTAAACGCGGCCTATTCTAGATTATCTCCACTAATACTGCTATTGCTGATCATTGCACTGCACGTTACACCAAATTGCTCCTTTGAGATGACCACAGTATTCAGAAGGAGGTGCGTGTTTCCGGAAGTAAAAAAGGCACGTTACTCGGCCGCGTTGCCCAGCCACGTCATGCAGCGTTTATTGATGTCTTTCTTAGTTTCTTTCAAATTTAGCATGAAGGCTTTTTATTTCCGCAGGCATTGCAGCCAAGAGCGCTTAATCCCTCACTCGGCCAACTCCTCAAATACCACCCGATTACGGTAAGAACCCTCTATTTGTGCCTGAATTGACTTGTCACCCGGTACATTGATTAGTTCACTAAATTCTTCCTTCTTCCACTGACAGTTTTCGGCTCCTTGATCTGCCATTTTTCTCCACTTTGACTCAGAATGGTGACGTTTATCCCGGAAATGTTGCCTAGTGATGACATTTTGGTCGGATCTGGGGACGTAAGCGTTCAGACTGAAGTCGCATTCTAAAAGTACGGATACATATCGGATTTGTTTCCACATACAAAAGTGGCCTGGGTTGGATTAGAAAAATGTGAGATGCTCACACTGCCCTGAAAAAACACATATGGGCAAAAGAATCGGACTTGACCTGCAGTGTGACCGTAGCCTTAATCTAAATGAAAATGTGCTACGTCCTACGATTACATTCCTGTCCTCTGGCTTCCTTTAAAATAGGTTGCATTGATCCAGGCTGAGCGACAAGTTCCTGACTGATGAACAAAGATAAAGACAGAAAAATAAAGACTGAATCATCGCAGTCGGCAGATAAAATGCCTCAAATCTTGACATGCGAGTGCCACAGCCTTTACGCTCTTATAGCTTCTACCAATAACTTACACCAAGGCCTGACATGATAAGTACTATATTGACTTAAATATGACTTATTACTATATCGAGGTAAATATATGCACAATAACGTATAGAAACTCGAGTGGTGGCTTACACGGAGCAAAGGCAGCGACACAACAGCGAGGCAACAGAGAACCACCATTTGTGCCATGAGCCGAGCGCCGTCTGGCCCTGAGCCTCTGACACCAAATGTTGGACTTGACTGTCGCTCCGGTGCCGCCCGCTCCGCACGCGTGACTTAATGTGTGTTCTGAGTGTGGTAAAGGTGGAAAGATCACATGACAAGGTTCAATTATAGGTGAGGAGATGGTGATCAGAACAAAAGCACAAGCTTTATGTTCTACCGCAACTCAACTTTAAAAAAGCAACACAATATTTCAATTCATTTTGAAACCATCATTATTTTATGTGTAGACTAAAATATAAATTATAACAATTTAGATTATAAAAATTATAAAAGAGACCCTGTGGATTTCTGGACACTGACTTGAAGTGTTCTCCTGGTGAAAGTTTATTAAATTAAAGTTCAAACGTTCTTTTTTGTTGCACTGATCTTTTTTTCCAAGTAGAAAACATTACCTGAAATTATTGCATTAGCAGTATAAACTAGCGTGCTCAATAATATCCTTTATGAAGATATTTTCAGAGGCAATTTATATAATATATCATGACAGACCTACTTTCGCCCCTGGCGTTTTGGGATCCTGTACAACATCTAAACCAAACTGCGTCCAGGCATGGGGAATGCATGGTCCTGTGTGTTGAAGGGTTCCAGGAGATTGTTAACTAAAGGCATGATTCAATCTTGACTAATGTCACCCTGCAGTGACTCCAGGTTTAAACTGCAACAAAGCCATTTCACTGACGGTGCCTTTATTTAGCAGCCATTAACCTACATTGATTGGTGCCATCATTAGAAGGGACCTTGCCCACTACTAAGTGTTTCAAAATGGGCGTTTAAATGGATCTAATTGTGTCCATCATTTAGAATTGTGTCTATTATTTAGAAAAGAAATTGATCTAAAACGGAGCATCTTGAATGCATAGTGTAAAAACTCTTGACACTGTAGTCTCTAGGGCTGTGCTCAAAATATCAAGATCATGGATCATCTGGATGATCTGGATGTATCAGAACATATATCGTGTCAAGTTCCAAGTATTGGGATGCGTATCATGAGGAACAAGGCAAAAGGTCAGCTTATGTTATCAATGTTAATGCAACTAATGCCAATAAATACCATTTCTCTGAATCTAGTACTTAACCCTTGCAGTGAAATTAATTTGGATCGGCTGATGCCTTTTACATAAAAATACTTTATGGTAAAATTGAGTTAATATGTTAATTTAGGCTCATGAGCAGGACCGCGCCTCCACCGCCCTCTTCGGACCACCTCCATTACCCAGAAGCCTTCTTATACCAGTCTAACGCCAGTCACCACTTGACTGTTCTCTCTCCTTGTAATATGCTTTCTTTCAGCATCCGGTCTTCCAAGAAGGGGGGTTCCTGAAACCGGCAGGGCAGATCACCGAGACGGATCCCCCACCTTGGGTCTCACGTCCCAGCCATCGGTCTGCAGTTCAAGCCGCTGTGGATCACCATCGTCCACCTCACGTCATTAAATGATTGTAATTCGCATATGGTTGTGAGGTCCTGGCTAACTAACTGAAGTGAAGTTTACAGACTCCTTCACAATAAAAGGGCATTGGTTTCCTTAGTGAAGAAGGTATCACATACAGGCTCATCCAATCAGAAAGCAGAGCACACAGGGGTCATGTAGTGTTCCATTACCAAGGGCTCCATGCTTTATTATCCACAGCACTTGTTCTTGAAACACAGCTGCAGGAAATGTACACGGACACACACATGGATGGGTTTGAGCAACAATGACTAATGGACAACTTTGTAGGTGCAAATAAGAAAGAACATGTTGTATGTATAGTCTAAGAGGCAATGCAGTATCGCCGTCATTAATAAATAAACATGGGTCAAATTTTAAACTGTAACAAAGAACCAAAACCAAAAAAGCGAATTAACAGTTAAGGTTAAATTACACTAAGAGTCCATTGACTGGAGTAAAAAACTTAATAATAAATATATTCTCTGTTGCATACAACAAATTTGACACGTTTAATTAGTCAGAACTCACAATCGAGACACTTTCAAATGTGGTATTTAGAGTAAATGATAAAAAATGTTGACATATAATAATAGGGACTGAAAATTCACACACCTCTAAACCTGGCAGCAGCTCTGCGTCTGGACGGTGACACCAGCTCTCTGACGATCTGAAGAACCTGCATACTCACTTTAGGCAGGGGGCAGCACTGGGCAGGGGTACCTCACTCCTGCCCTTCTCCCCTCAGCAACCACCATCCGCCCGGGCACTTTCACCGAACTACACCTCACATCGCCAATCATGTCGCCAGGGATCGGAAGAAGTCCTGAGCGCAAATCTCCAAAGCGACTCCAAAAGGTGCAGTCCAAAACAAGGCTCCCATCCTTGAAAATCTTGCTCCAACTATTACAGATTGCGTTTCATCCTTTCAAATTGTTGCAAACTTTGCATCCTTTCCCGTGGTAGTTTAGTTTGCCGGTGGGAATGATGATGTGGCGATTCGGAGGAAGCAGCAGCACATTGTAAAAGACTTCCAGTGTTGTCCGCAATAAAGCTCAATTTATCTGAAGAAGCTGCTCAAAGTGGTCTGAAAATGTCTGTTGCCTCCCTCTGTGATGCGAGTATTGTGCCGCTCAGCTGGACTCTTTTTTACTCTGCCTCTCTCTCCGCTCTTCCTCCTCTCCTTCATTCATCTGTGTGTCAGCAGCCCTCGGTCTCCACGTCCACAGACCACCTCGCCCCCCTCGCGCTCCCCTCATCACATCCTCAAATTCAAATTAATAAGCTCTTGCACTACAGCATCTTGTCTTTCTCTCCTCTGGCGCTTCCTCGGCTCTCGCTCGCCTCCCTCACTTTGGTCTGGTCACTCTGCTCTTGCAGTAACTCATTGACATTTGAATGTGAAGGACTAAATGAAAGCTGCAGGCATCGACAACGCCCTCTCGTACTTAAAACACTGTCAGTCATTGTCACTCCCGCTAAATCTTTGGTAATGCAATAAAGAGTCAAAGAGAAGGGAGGCTTCTCAAACCCACAATGTCCAATTGAATTAATAAATCACAATCTCATTATACATGAGCCAGAGAGCACCAAATAAGGACAACATAACTTCCTTGCATTGGAATGATCATTATCTTTTACGGGATGGAAAACAAAAACACAAACATCTAAATTAGCTTTCTCTCTCTACAGAGTATTGGATAACGGGTTTATAATATCATTACCGGAGTGGTACCTATCCTATGCTGCTGGGTTATAATTGAAAACAACAAAACTTATTTGCACTGGGACTCACCAGTAAGATTCAAAAGTGATTCAAACCCATGCCTAATGTTTACATGCACACCAGGAAAACCAGATACACGGGCCCAATCCAAAACACATTTTTCAAAGTACATGTAAACCCGGGAACAACATCCCAATAAACACATGCAAAGAAGTCTGTATCTAGTTGCATCGATGCTGCATGTAACTGTGCAGTTCGATCACACTCGGAGCAGACAAAGGACAGACAGGACATATGTTTGAACATGAACCCACTCGTTTTAGATCAGCGGAGATGAAAAACTACTGTCTTTTCTTCGTGTTGTTTTTTGATTGGCTGTGTTTGAATTAAAGTAAAAACTACTGAAGCTTCCATGTGTTAATTTACGCCACAGAGAGAAAATAAAGTTAATGATATATTGCTCATTTATGGTTTCCAAAAGTGTGGTTTTATGTATGAGCTCCATTTTTATTACATTTTTGTGCTAATGGTAAATTACTAGTGTCTCAGCTGCATGTAGAGTAGGACAAGACTGGTCTAGTTCAAATCCGGCTCTAGACACTTTGCTGCAATGACCTTACCAAGTTCCATTCAGATTGTATGCTATATGACTTTATACTGCCTGATAAAGCCTATGGGCCAAAAAGTCCTTGAAAAATGTATAAATACCGTATTTTCCAGACTATAAATCGCACCTTTTTTTCATAGTTTTGGCCGGGGTGCAACTTATACTCCAGATCGACTTATATGTGATATTATTTGTTATTTTCACACTGGCAACCGCATGTCACATGTTGATTATTTTCACTCTGACGACCGAGGAAGAAGAATTCGATGGATTAAGTGATTTGGGGTAATACTGATGCTTTGGTAAACTTGTTAGCATGTTCTTTACGCTATAGTTATCTGAATAACTGTTATATATATAATATGTTACGTTTACATACCAGATACTTAATGTTGTCTATGCGTCATATAGCTGAAGGTGTTACGTTAGCATACGTACACCTATTCACCATGTTCTCTAATCTGTTATTATTTTAAATTGTATTCCAAGATGAAATGTCTGTTCTTGTTCTTGGATTTTATCAAATAAATGTCCCCCAAAAAAGCGACTTATAGTCCAGATAATACGTTAATGTAAATGTAGATCCCAACTACAAATTATCTATGTTGACTGTTCAGTATGGGCTAATAACTAATTCTTCCAAGCCTATACTTCAATTTTCTGTAATTTCCCAGAAAACCTAAGGGTTTTCCACCTTCATGTTGACAGTGGCCTGAAGACTGGTCCAGCACACTGACCTGGAAAATCCCAGAGTGACCATAAACCGCCAGGACAAATGACTACATTCAACACTCAACATTTGAAAAGTCGTGTATTCATCGACTTACAGCCTGATGTCTGCACTCAAGGACAGTGCAGTGTTCAAACAACTGTACCACAGCCTTTAATCATGTTTTATAGAAAATACTCTCAGATAAAGTATTATAAAATGAGTCACAGATAATTACGTGTTCCAATTGCACAAACCACATGTTTCTCTGCTTGGTTTCCTCAGCCATAAACTATAATTACATGTCAGAATCAGAAAAGGTTTTTTGCCTTTGTCAATGAAAATAATACACAAACATAGGAACTTGCTTGTGATACGGTGCAACATAAAACAATTAACAATGATAAAACAACCTATATAAAAAGTCATAAAGAAAAACTATTTAAATCCGCTATGATAATAATAGGTTATATAATATAAAAATAATTAAAAATAGGCTTACTATCATGTACACAAAATTACAGTTGAATTCACATATTTCTTTGTCTTGTCCTTGTCTTGTTTGCATTTGGAACGCATTAGTATTGTGCTGAGACTTCCAATTAATGTGTATAAAATAGTTTTGTGCAGCTGTTGCTATGCTCCAAACCACATTGCAGAAACATTGTGAAAGCGCACCCGTCCCTGGAAACGTATAGATTTCCAGATGCCATGGGTTTGATAAGCAGAGGCAGTAAAATCTCAAAATTAACATAAAAAAGTAAAGTCATTAAAATTAATCTTATTTGATTCTGCATCTTCTGAACGTTCTTTGTTATTGGTGATGTTTAACTGGGAATACAGAATGTGTGTGGTATTTCACAGGCGAATAATGGATGATTTTGTGATTTTGACATTTGAATTCTATGCAGTATGTTGCCAGAAATAATATCACGTGAAATTATTTCAGCTGGTTCTTTTGGGGGTTTATAGAAGCCTACAGGCAGTTTAGGTGTATTGAGAACATGCTGAATGAGTGGAGGGCTATAGTATATCTAATATCTATATATAAATAACATCCATCAAGGTTCATGGCATCCCTATTCAGGCCAAAAACAGTTGCTCAGGCTACCCCAAATAAATTGTCTGTTTGCTGTAATCCGAGCCAACATTTTTCAAGTGGGTCGGACGGTAGGCAAATTCTTATTTTTTTTTACTTTGAAGGCAAAAAAAAAGATCAAAATTTCTCCATTTTTGGACTCGGAGTGACCGCCAGGGGTCAGGCTACAACAGTCAATGACGGAAAACGTCTCGATCAACCCGATCGGGAGACTAAATCTCACGATTTTAAGATATTTCAATCGACCTTTTGTACGCCGCTATCCTTTATTTTGGTAGTGAAGGCGAGCGGGGTAACATGCGGGTGACACGGGCGCCGCCATGTTTGTTGTGATGACGCTGCTGGGCGTGTTTCAATCCCAGAATGCATTGCGTAAGTCAAATTTAAATCAAGTCACACCGTGATTTCGTGAGAGCGTGACATGTACTATGGAGACATCAGTGGCGCCGACAGAAACAAAACAACTTGTATAAGGCAATATAACGACACTTATGCGCGTTCTGTTTTGTTACAGACGTATGTGGAAGACCAAATATGAAGACGCACATGCTTTGCGCAGTGCGCCATCAGTCCTTTGAGATGAAAGATAAAAATATTCGACGCAGCGGTTTAGGAAAGACTCATACCGGGTTGGTCGGGTTACAGCAAACACAGATATTATTCATCAGACATACTAAATGCTTTTTTTCAATCAAACTAACTAACTAACTAACTAACTAAACAAAAACATCTTAAGCTCTCTTAATATGATTATTATTTTCAATGCAGATTTTACTTCCAGAACCCACAAGGTGAAGTGGACTGTTGAGTCTCCATGATCTGCTGCTTGGGTCAGTATTGGCTGGCAGAGGAGAAGCCACACAGATCATAGAGACGTGAGCCCCCTGAGAACACGCTCCCCTCTGATGTCCTAATGGCTGTATTGTGTTGGAGAGATGATTGAATTAGCCTAGTGCTGATTGCTTGGCACATTGATTAATGCTCCCTGTTGTGCTCCAGTGCACTCTGGCGTTCAGGGGTCCTGCTGCTGAATCCCAATGAGACATGCGGACAAACAACAGCACTTCATACTGGGCGCATGACAGCTTGTAATACACTCCATCACCCTTCTCGAGCATGCAGAGCAGACTGGTTATATCTTGGTTTTTCATTTAGTGTATGTGGCGGCCCTGAGAATAATGAACCATCTCGAGACTCAAACTGTCCATCTCGCTGAGGACAACAAAAGTGAAGAGCATTTTTATATTCAGCATTACTACAACTAAAATGGACACTTCCTGTTTAGCATCATTTTTTAAATCAAAGTCTTGCAGTGTTTATCAGTATCACAGCAGGAATCAGACTTATGGTTTGGGTTGATTTAAACAACAATTGTGTCACAGTGATCACATTATGCATTTTCAAAATCTATGAGTACAAATAAACTGAGTTGGACTGAAAAAAAAAAGCTAAAACAAGAACCAGAACATGGAATCATTTGGCATCTCTAAAATCAAAAGACAAACAGTTTTCTATCCCACCAAAGACACAGATTAGAACACTTAACCTCTCCCAGGACCTCTGAGGGGAGGAGCCTGCATGTGGCACAGTGCTCACAGGTGGAACATGAGTACAGCTAAAGCTTAGACAGGGCTAAAATATAAAGAATCATGTGCCACTCCAAGACAAACATGTTACAAACGCCTGCTCGTCCAATTGTACAGAGCCTGCCGAGTATTGGGGGTCTATCCACTGCATGCTTCATGAACTCCCACACAAACACATTCGTCACACAGTCTATCAGATCTATCCTGTGTGACATTGGTCGATAAGGTGAGTGCCGTTCATCATGGCTGACAGGCTCAGAGACGTTTGTCGCAGGAACAGTTCAAGCCCCTCCACCCTCTGACCCTGGATCAGGGAGAGAGAGTCTGGACACTTGTTTACCCCAACATCCATCATCCAGCACAAGAAACCGCGGCTTATCAGAGCACCAGCTCAGCTCCTGCGCTTCAGCATCACTCTGTGGTGTGCAGGCCAGCAACACATCATGACATTTACTGTTAGGAAAAAGCTTTAGATCTACACTCTAGTGCGTAAATACCACTCCATTTGATTATAAGCTCATTTTATTCAACATTTCTGCTGAAATTTAGCACTGTGCTAATTGTGATAACACAACAGAGCACATTCCTCACAAACAGAGAAATGAAGGTCTTGTGCAATCTCTCGCTCCCTGTACAGTAGGTAAAGTGTGGCGCCATGCCCGTCCCCCCAGCATAGTGTGTGTGTGCGTGCCTGTGTGTGCGTGTATGTATGTGTGCGTGTGCGTTAACTCATGCTACGATGCCCCCAGGACAAGGTCTGTGGCTCCATTTCCTCCTGCTGCCCTTCCCTTTAACACACAGATGTAATCATATTCCAACAAGGCTTCCTTCCTGTAAAGCTCCCGCCCCCCGCGGCTCCTCCACACCCACTGCTATAATTCAAAACATGCAAACGCACCGCTGTAGTGTCTCTACACACGACCACACAACATCACTCACCACCACTACAATGAGCAGAGGCCAGGAAATAGAGAGCCGGGATTCACTTTATGAACCTACATTAAGTCATTGCCAGTTCAGAATGATATGCATTCTCTTTTCACAATGAATTACAGTAACATTCGATTGTGATGGTAATTTATGTTAACGTAAATAACACACAATTGAAATAATAATAACATGCCAACAAACGTTCCAACAATTAAATGCATATATTTATTTTTAAATTGCATGTACACCATAACCTTTAGTACAACTTAAAATAATTGTGTACTGGTGACAGACAATATCTTCAGCCCCTCCCTCTATGGAATGTACAAAAAGTGCCTGAAGATGGCGATAGGCTTGAGCAAATGAGAACTATTCTGCAAAATCAATTTTAGGAGGTTTTAACCAAATCGTTTCCCTTTCTCATTAACCCCCTCAAATATACACTGATACACGTCCACTGCTCTTTACTTACTACTTTCTACAATTTTATTTTCTTGAGCGTTGACATAAATAGGATTAGGCAGTGTTGTGTGGCCATTTTGGCACAAATTAAACAATTTAAACAGCTGCTCGCTATTGGGAACTGTGGCGCTCCATAGTCGTTTACGGTGACGCACATAAAGGAGCAGCAGAAAAAACAGTGTCGTGGTTTTCAACTGGACGTAAGCGGAGTTGTGTTTTTATAAAGTCGTATCGTGATTTAAGATGTCCAAAACAAAACATAATGATCCACGGCTTTCTTAGATAATAATAGGCGCAAAGAGAGAAAACAGAGACGGAGAAAACATGCATGCTGGAATTAAGCAAACAAGACAGATGTTTTTGACGAGAATTAACATTATAATGTGCTTAAAAGCTCAGGAGAGTACATTTTGCGTTACAGCCCCTTTAATGTGAAAACAGCAGGCGGGACAAGAAGCTTGACACAACAATAACGCTTGCATCACAGTTACTTGAAACGTGATCATTTAGAACATTCTCCGATATCCATATACATACAATGACATTTTAAAATACACTAGAAACCATGTTTGCCACCTTTGACTATCAACACAACCAAACAATTAAATTCCACAATGTCTGCAGGAAAGGTGATAATACATTGACGATTTTGTTTATGTTGCTTTCGCTGTGTCAGTAAATTACAAGGCGCAGTGGGCCGAGCAGGCCGGAGTAACAGGAACACAGCGTAGTGTTTGGGGAATTTGATGAGTGTTTTGTGCCTGCAGTGAAAAACAGTGATAATCATGCCTTGGCGGTGTGATACTCAAAGGTCTCTTCAACAGGAGTCTCACTTCAGCAGCAGATTCAATAAAGATTAGACACAGATAGTGAGCAACATCAGCAGGAGAGGTACAATACAGACTTATCCCAGTCCCAAATCTATTCATGTTGAAATTCACAGCATGTTTGAGGATGGATGTGTAGTAGGTAAATGAAGCGTGCAAAGTGGTCTGACCTGTTTGCCAACAACAAGCAGAAACTAGGCTACTTCTGAACAAACATACCAATCCATGTAGCGTCATCATTCAGTCAATAGAAGACTGCTCTGTGATCACTCAGTTATTTCACACTAAAGCAAGTGCCTCCTTCACTCTAGAGGTGTAATCGTCACAACAATTACAAGAAAAACAAATAATACTGGATTAACAAAAATGTTTAGTCATTTGCTCAAGTTTAATTTCACCATAATGTCACGACTGTGTCTCATTTAGCACAATAATCACAGTCAGATACAACGAAGTCTTACTTTCTGCCCGGCGTAGGAAGGTTTGAGGATGTTTACACCTGGAAGCTGCTCAACTTCAACAGTGTGTGTGAATGCGCCTGTGTTGGAGGTGGATCTGGACCCTGTGGGATCAGTTGAGGTAAACACACAGAAGATAGTGTAGAGTCCAGCAGAACAGGCTTTGAAGAAGAGTAATTATCAGCACCACACCCTGGAGCCAGGGTCCAGCAGCTCCAACAACAGTTTCCCCACGGAGAAAAAGCTCCATATGTTAGAGGGTACACCACTGGTTTGCCCAATGCTCTGCCGATCCAGTTTTATCATCCAAATGACTCAATCTCAGACTTAGTGGAGTAGTTAAGTTGACAAAGAACCTTAGGGCTTCATTAGAAGAACAACATGCTACAAAAGTTTTCCTGCTCTTCACACATTTTGCTCCATCTTCATCACTCATTGGGATTATGCATGTACCATGTACACTGCACACACAAAACAAACAAACAAACAAACAAACAAACAAACAAACACACACACACACACACACACACAAACACACACACACAAACAATGAACAGGTGGTCACGTACACGAAGGAAAAAACAGGGTTAAACCTTCAGCAGAGGCTCGGGCCAGAGCTCATTTAATCCAATCACCTTTCAGTAAAGGCCTCACATGCTGCGTTGCCCCGGTAACCCAGAGCGGGACTCTAGTACACAGCTCTGCAGCTCTCACACATTCCAAGTACAGTCTGCACTCCAAGAGTTAATACCGCTGCCCAGACAGCAGGAAATGCTGGCTCCCATTCAGTTCTTATCAGTGAAATGAACTGAGCTAAAAGCAAAAAGAAAATAAGGGCAGACTTGTCACAATGGAGGCCTCATATCAAAGACATGCCAAGAAGAAGAAGAAATAAAACATGTTGTTTTTTCTGTTGAAGCTATGCAAATAGAAGTCAGTTTTATGATGGCAGAACTAATCATTTGGGTTTATTATCTATTACATAACTACAGTGCACAGCATGTCGGCACGTCACCTAGATGCCAGTTTGGGGCCCCATCTTGGAGACTGGGTGGGGGAAGGGCCTCACAAGCAATAGTAGGGTATCTACTCTCTACCCATGGGCAGTCAGAGGGGCCACATATTTGCCCAAACAATGGTACAAAACTGTAAAAGTGCTAAAAATCAATATGAATAACAATGTGCAGCTGAAGTAACAATCGTCAGTGTTTTACACAATAAAGGTCCATGTCCAGCCTGTCTGCTGCTGCTGGCGTGTCTCATACACAGTACAATATGAGGAGTATACAGTGTCCTCCTGATGACTCATACATTGTCCACGTGTGATGCAGTGCCATTACAGCCCGCTCTGCTGCCACAGCGGTACAAACCGACGCACACGTGCTGAACACTGTGCCCTCACACACTGGGATTGATGACTGATGAGGTACAGGAGATCATTGCACATGTCCGCTCTGGCGTTGCATACGTTTGTACCTCTGAGGAGAGGACTAGAGCCAGCTACAATTCCGCTACTACACTACACAGACTTGCAACTGCCTTGAACAAAATATGTAAATATTAACAAATCATGTTGATCTCACATTGAAGGATCATTTAAAACCTCCTTCTCCACATCCATTGACCACACAACATAAGGTCCACCTTATTGTCCCCGCAGTGAAATTTGTCTTCTGCATTCGACCCATCCTCAGAGCAGGGTTTGGTCAGGAATACTGAACTTATACTAACGAAAGGCATAACTTGACTGAACAGTAATACATTAAACAAAAGGCATTGTAATTGCCCTTTAGTTACTCACTCATGGTGTGATGCTGGAGGTGGGGTACCAGGGTGGGCCCAGACGAGGCAGGGCTTTGGACAGGTGAGTTTATAATCCACTGGATCTCTCCTAGAGGCACTCATGACCTAAAACACATAAAGCAACATTAATATGAAATGTACATTTAAGACGCAATATTCCATCACCAATGCTTTTATTCATAAAATACATTTAGTTTCGTTTAGTTCATTTATTTAAGAAGACTCAGCAGCTTAAAGGTTGAATGGACAATTTTTTGGGCCCAAATCTAAGTCTTATTTCCTCGTGGCGTGGACTGCCGATTAGTCCTGCCACGTATCAATCATAAAAACGCACCTACCGCTCACCTGCAGCCTCGTGCGGCTCGTCCCACATTTCCGCGTGTCGAAGCGCATTGATCTATCATAATATAGTTCCCTCAGTGTACGGGGCAAAATTAAGACGGAGAAAGACAGTTCGAACTGACGCAGAAGAAGACATAAATCTACGGGAGACAAGAGATGCGATGCGATCCGTCGCGCTAATAAACAAACGCACGTGTGTGTTGTATCAGTCCGCACGGGGGAGTGCGCATGCGCACTTCCGCCTGCGTTCTCAAATCGCCCATTGCGCCTTTAAGTGCTAATTTGGGCAGGCTGATAAAAAAAAAAAAAAAAACTTCCAGAAATGGTACTACTATCACCAGACATCAAAGTTCTATGACATCATTCACAGCCAGTCTTCTGGAACATTAGTTGTTCTCAACCAACAATCTATTCACTGTTCTCCAGAGGGGTCAAGGAGGCAGGGGCCTCGGGCCTCGAGGTCTAAAGAATAAAGTCTAAAGAATAAAGTCTAAGACAACAACTACAGTATGGGGCGGTAATGTAACACTTGGATACCAACCGCCATAAAACACCAAAGAAGAAGAAGATGATCATTCAGTCCCCTCCAGAGCTCACAAACACAAACACATTATAGGAGCAAGTTTGCTTTGAATTTAGCCATGTTTTTTCCCAGGTGCAAAAATGTGTGATAGTTTGATCCGCTCAGTTGGGAACGTATTCCACTGATGGACAGCCACAGAGGAAAAAGCTGATTTGCCAAATGTTTTCCGGCGTTTAAGGATCCTGCACTTGCCCCACACATTGATCCAGTGGCTCAAGATGTTGTTTCAGAACTCAGAGAAATAAACTTTTTTAGCGGAGCAGTATGGATGATCTTAAACAGCAGGCAAACATTTGTATACAGTCAGGTTTTCAAAAGGCATAGTGGGTTAAAAATGAAGACGCCTGTGTATCTATGATCCCTCTGTCCCAATGGTTCAGTGGCTGCATAAATAACAGTAATCTGGCGACAGTAATGAGGTGTAATTTGATCCATTTGCTGATGCCTGTGGGAGATTTAGGAGGAAGAGCAGGACGCTGAGGAGGAAACTGTGCAGGTGATTTGGAAATGAAGCCTCCCTCTTGTTGCTCTGAATGCACCTACTGCAGATGTGCAAAGATCCAATATCCCCAAGGTTCCAGGAAAAGCTGCTCAGATCAGCAGAATGTTGCCATGCCACCGAATGACAAAACAAAAGCACTACAGAGTGCAGAGGAGAAGACGGCACTTCACTCACTGCTCAAGGTTTATCATCACAAGTGTTTAAAAGAGATTGGGTGTCACATAACTCCGTGACATGCTTATGAAAATACCCTTGTCTAAATGGTAGAGACACATAAATGCTAAACGACTATGGCAAAATACCATCGTATACTTCTTATTGGAATATCACACCACGTGCTGCCCGGTGGTCGAGTGGTTAAGGCGGCAGCACACATGCCAGGCTCTGTGTGCAGCCGGATGCAGTGTTGCGAGTTTAAATCCCGGCTCTGACAGTTTCCTGCCTCTCCTCTCTCTCCTCTCCGTTTCACGCTGTCCTATCTAATAAAAGCCTACGGGCCAAAACATATATATATATATATTTACGCCATATGTTTCTGTAATTGTAGTTATATTACAATTGATTTACAATGTATTCTAAATCACCACATCAATAAATTTTTATCATGTAGATGATATGCTGCCCAAATTCTTTTTTTTATATCAAAATTGGTATCCTTTCCTTTCCTTTGAATCATATTTGGAGGGGCAACCTGAAAGCTGGCATAGAAAAAGAGTGTAGTGGGCCAGCGGGGATCAGCGGCCAATAAAGCCCCACCAGCAGCAGCAGCAGCGGCGGCGGCAGCGGCGGCGGCAGCGGCGGCGGCAGCGGCGGAAGCAGCTTCTGAGGGAACACAACCGGCCTGTGGAGATCACAGTTACTGCTGCTGCTCATGCTCTGCCCTTATCAAATACATTACAGGAACCTGGAAATGGATGATACTGGACCAAATACAATTGTTCGTCTTTACAAAACAGGACTAAAAGTAGTGTTTAGTGTATTGTAACGTTTGACACAACTACCTAACAATTTGATTAGGTAGAAAATTATAGAAACCTGTTGAAAAGAATCAGTTCAGTGGTGAAATTATCATATGTATTCTCTTTAGGGTTCCAATTGAATTTCATAGCCCAATTGTTATTTAAAAAAAGAAAAGAAAAAATCAGCCTCCCAACACATTGTAAACATAAAGCCTTCCAAAAAGGAAAATGTGCTTTGATGACTATAGTGCCATTTAGTCGTTTGTGGAGGTTCTCTGTCAGTGTGTCACAGAGAGAGAAAGGACACAAGATGGAGTCATTTTGGCGCTGTTGACCCCCATGAGAGAGCTTTCCTTTTTCCGTTCTGCCTCCACAAAACACTGCTAAAAAGACAGCCCTACTGTTCATTTATGGCCATTATTTCAGGGTGCAAAGGCCTATAACTAACCCTGTGTGTGCCTATGTGCGAATGAAAACCACCCAAAAAGTTACATTTTTTGACACCAACTGTAACCACTATAATCTACAGTGTCCACAATTCTGAGTGAAAAAACACATTTTGACACATTTAATCCTAGTTTTATGTGTTGACAGGTGCATTGACTGAACCTTGAACCATTTTTTGTTTCATATGGATCAACCCAGTAACTTCCCATTATTCACAAGGTCTAAACATAGGGCTTATTAATCAATAATCAATTGTAATTGAAATGAGATTAATTTCGTGCCACTCTGGTCGAGTGTGAACAACCCACAGCAGCGTGAGTTTGCTGCAATGTCCTTCCCTCTCTCATCCCTATTTCACGCTACACTGTCTAATAAAACCTACTGGCGTTAAAAATTCCTAACAATTCCTAGAAAAAATATATATACATTCTGTAAATTACAATAAATTGGCCTATTGGTGTCTCTTGCTTGTTTGAAGCCTCACTGAGTGGATCATCTGGAAATTTCCACTAGAAAAATGTCACGACTAACCCAGTGCACCTTTAAGACCTATTATTGTAGCTGTAGTAATGTTTATTATTTCTAAATTGGAACATAGGCCAAGTGAAGATAATAACCACTGAACATATGAAAACTGTTGTACCCGATTTTCAAATCTGTCTAACTCGTTCCTAGCTCTCACAAACACTTGGCACATTGTTAAATATCCACATGAATTAACTGTACAGTTTTAGAAGAACTTTTTTCAGATGGTGAAATTAAATTGGGGTGGACCACAAAAGCAAAGCCAATCAAAGAGCAGTTTATGTCCCATACTTTCAGCTTAATTTACATTACATTTTAATGTATTATTACATGCAGGCAGCATGCAGCCATCTCATTTTTGTCACAAAGTCCTGCCTCTACAATACTCTTTTACAAATTCCCAGAAAAAATTCTGAGCTCTGGTCAATCAGAGCAAACAGACAGGAGCTGAGACAGGAGATGAGACAGGAGATGGGACAGGAGATGGGACAGGAGATGGGACAGGAGATGGGACAGGAGCTGAGACAGGAGCTGAGACAGGAGCTGAGACAGGAGATGAGACAGGAGCTGAGACAGGAGCTGAGACAGGAGATGAGACAGGAGATGAGACAGGAGATGGGACAGGAGATGGGACAGGAGATGGGACAGGAGATGGGACAGGAGCTGAGACAGGAGATGAGACAGGAGCTGAGACAGGAGCTGAGACAGGAGCTGAGACAGGAGCTGAGACAGGAGATGGGACAGGAGATGGGACAGGAGATGGGACAGGAGATGGGACAGGAGCTGAGACAGGAGATGAGACAGGAGCTGAGACAGGAGCTGAGACAGGAGATGAGACAGGAGATGAGACAGGAGATGAGACAGGAGATGGGACAGGAGATGAGACAGGAGATGAGACAGGAGATGGGACAGGAGATGGGACAGGAGATGAGACAGGAGATGAGACAGGAGATGGGACAGGAGATGGGACAGGAGATGGGACAGGAGATGAGACAGGAGATGAGACAGGAGATGAGACAGGAGCTGAGACAGGAGATGAGACAGGAGCTGAGACAGGAGCTGAGACAGGAGCTGAGACAGGAGCTGAGACAGGAGCTGAGACAGGAGATGGGACATGAGATGCTGTTTTTGAGCAGACTTTGGAGTAACAAATGTTAATATTGTTTGTGTTAAATGGCAGATTAAAAGTTTGTATATTTATGAAATCATTACTAAATCTTATCATTACTAAAAGTCCGCTCTGGAGAGCAGCTTCAGTGAGACTGATCCACTCTCGCTGTGTGAAGGAGAGGTTTCGTAGGTCTTTCCTTCCTGCTGCTGTCAGACTTTATAACAAACACTGTTAGTCCTGAACACTCGCAATACTGACCTAACCTAATACTGATGTGCAATTCCGTCATATGTGCAATTACTGTGAAATTCATGTGCAATTTATGTGCCGTCGTGACACATATTCATGTGCAATTACTGTCGTGATCACATGCAATGGTATTTATGTATTTGTTTATTTGTCTAAGGGAGTTTTTGTTTATAGGAGATCTTCTACTGAAAGTGGTTTTCAGACTTCCTATAAGTGATCTGTTCTTTTCTTCTGTATCTACCTCTGTATCTACCTGCGTTGCACCAATGACATTTCCCCATGTGGGACAATAAAGGATTATCTTATCTTATCTTAAAATATATTTCTACTAAGATAGATCATTATGAGAATAGTAATATTATTTATTTTATTTTATTTTATTTTATTTCCCATATCGCCCAGCCCTAGTTG
>NW_027315834.1:16620023-16665023 GCF_026437365.1 Eucyclogobius newberryi | reverse complement strand
ATTCTGTGATGTGCTCCACAAATAAGCCCTTCTCACCTTGTCCTACGATGAAGTCACACTCACAGCTATAAGGCCTACAGAGATGGGGCCCCGTTTGACCGGTATTATTTAGAAAAGGGCCCGTTTGTGGTGTCAGCAGTCAGTTAGTGCTGGAGTGAGTGTGATATGTGTTCATCAGACAGAGAGGTCCAGAGCCCAGAGGAGTCCTAAGCACACACTGTATAAAGAGGACTGGGTTTCTGCTGTGTTTATTCAGAGAGAGAGATACTGTTCAAATAAAGATAAGCTGCCCTAGTCACAGTAGCGCCACGGCCGACTTTGAGTGACTTTTTCACACTGCAGGCATTTGTTTCTTAGAATAGCCGTGCAGGCCAACATAACAGGCATTAAGTGAAGTTTATTTATATTGCACAAGTCATACGTAAAGTAATTGTGGGGTTGGTGCTTCAAAGAACTGCTTAGTAATGTAAAGAAAACACACAATATAGACCTTAATACCACCTGATAATATTAACACATTCTATTTTTTATTTTTTTTTACAATAGAATACACTTTTAAAATACAAAACAGCCATTTTTTAAAAAATATTTCTGTGGGGTATTACAAGGTCATATAGATCAAAATGTCATATATCAATTCCACTGATTTGCAGACAACATCCAGCTCTATCTGTCCACCAAAACGATAAACCTCACCACACACTCTATCCTCACAAACTGCATCTCCCAAATAAAATCCTGACTACAATCCAACTTCCTCCAACTCAACTGTGACAAAACAGAAATCATCGCCGTCGGCCCCGAAACGCTCGCCGAAGCCTACAATAACCTCACCCTTTCCATCGATGGCACCTCTGTTTCCTCCTCATCTCACCTCCGCGACCTCGGCATCATCCCTGATCACACCCTCTCCTATGAACAACACATCAAACACGTCGCCAAAAAAAAGTCTTCTATCACCTCGGGAACATCGCCCGCCTTCGCCTCTCCCTCACTCCACAGTCAGTCGAAACCCTCACCCACGCCTTTGTCACCTCCCGCCTCGACTCGCCTTTGTCACCTCCCGCCTCGACTACTGCAATAGTCTGCTCTGCGGCTCACCCTTCAAACTCCTCAGTAGCCTCCAGTACGTCCAGAACTCTGCACCCGTACATCCCCCTGTGAACACATCCCCCCAGTCCTCAGAGATCTCCACTGGCCCCCCGTCAAGAGCCTCACCAATGTTTACAAGTCCCTCCTTAAACTGCCCCCCATCTGCCTCTGTGAGCTCCTCCCTTACCACACCCCGCCTGTTCCCTCCGATCCCATGATTCAAACATACTTATCCCCCCCAAAACAAAACTTAAGACCTGGGGTGACAGAGCCTTCTCTGCTGCTCCACCCACCACTGAAAACCCATCATTAAAACTATCTTTCTCTATCTGTCTCTGGTATTTAAAGCGTCTTTGGGGATCTTGAAAAGTGCTATAGTACCGGTATTATATTCTAGTACCAGTATTATATTCTATTACCGGTACTATAGCATATTCTTTATGGTCTCCGCGTAACACGCCCTCAAAAAGGCTTAATTTCCTGTTTTTTCAAGGACAAGTCACGCCTAATGGAACTGATCTCTTGAGCTCATATTTCACTCACTAATGTGTTTTTATGATCTGATTAGAAATAATTAATACCATGTAACAAATTTACTTTCTAGCGCTCCCTACCCATTGTGTGAAAAACTCAACATTGTCTGATTTGTTTGAAACTCATGGATTATATTCTCCTCGAGACGCCATGAAAAAAGTGCATCGCAGATATTGTCTGTTTTCACAATTGGCCAGCAGGGGCACAATGAATGCCTTCACTTCCTCTTCCTCTTTTATTTTGATGGAACATTTCCTCTCGTGCCGTGACGGAGGCACAGGGAGGAGGGGAAAGACTTTAGGATTTATTCTTTAGACTTTATTCTTTAGGCTTTATTCTTTGGACTTTTATTCTTTAGACTTTATTCTTTAGACTTTATTCTTTAGACTTTATTCTTTAGGCTTTATTCTTTAGACTTTATTCTTTAGGCTTTATTCTTTAGACTTTATTCTTTAGACTTTATTCTTTAGGCTTTATTCTTTAGACTTTATTCTTTAGACTTTATTCTTTAGACTTTATTCTTTAGGCTTTATTCTTTAGACTTTATTCTTTAGACTTTATTCTTTAGGCTTTATTCTTTAGACTTTATTCTTTAGGCTTTATTCTTTAGACTTTATTCTTTAGGCTTTATTCTTTAGACTTTATTCTTTAGGCTTTATTCTTTAGACTTTATTCTTTAGACTTTATTCTTTAGGCTTTATTCTTTAGACTTTATTCTTTAGGCTTTATTCTTTAGGCTTTATTCTTTAGGCTTCATTCTTTAGACTTTATTCTTTAGACTTTATTCTTTTTGCCACAACTCGGCCCATGTAAGCCTGTTATCAAGAGTCATGTGGTCGGCCTTTGGCAGGAATTTTGGAGCCACTGTGTTACTGGACGGCATCTCTATCACATACAGGGTAGTGTGGGTCCTTGCGGGTCTATGGGCAGGAACGCGTGGGAGGAAAGGGCCTTCGCCCGCATGAGGATTGGCCATACTGGACTCAATTGGTCACTGAGTAGGATAGGCAAACATCCGACCGGTCTGTGTGGTCACTGTCGGGTGCCAGAGACTGTCGAGCATGTGCTGATTTGCTGTGAGGCTTATGATAGGGAAAGGGCCGGGTTGGCCTTGTGGTTTCGGAATAATGGGCGGGAGTTCAATCTGCGGAACGTTCTGGCGATCCAGTCACAGGGTTTGTGTCAGGCTGTGGTTGCTTACTTATGTAGCACAGGGCTGGGTAAACGTTTATAGAGGTGGGGGGTGTTGGAGACTGAGCCGAGGATGAGGAGCAAGAGGATGTTCTAACGCGCTTGGACTTCATGGGCCTAGAAACACCAAAGTGATGGAAGAAGGACTTCTAAAGGATAAAACGACAAAGACGTCCCATGACCTCATGGGCTTTGTAAAACAACAAAGACGTCCCATGATCTCATGGGCTTTGTACTTCCAAAGCACCGAACGTCAAAGAGGGCGAGGAAGGTGAAGAAGAGTCTCCCTGGAATAAAGCCGGTTGGTCTCTGACACAACAACTATTCTAGTCACAAAAACACATCATGACCTCATGGGCTTTGTAACGCCAAAGCGATGGGAGGAGTACTTTTACGGACTACGACAGAGTCTGAGGACTACGAAACGTCTGAGGAATAAAGTCTGGCGGTAATGCAACACTCGGATGCCAACCGCCATAAAACAACAACAACAACAACAACAACAAAACAAAAAAGGTATTTGCTTTCAATTTGTTTTGATGTACTTGAGCAGTCTAGTCCCTCTGCACCAATGTCACACTCACTCTAATTCAGTGATTGATTTATCCATTTGTGGCCCACTGTGTTTCTTTATTGAACGTGTCCATCAGCCGTCAAGGACTCGCGCTTTGGTAAATAAAAGGTGAATACAAATGCATGGACACATCTGTTGTAGCTTTCCAACTCTCTGACTGAAGCAATATTGTGGCAAGAAGCTAATCAAATGTGGCAATATGTTTTATAGAGTGATGTGGCGGTGTGGCACGGCCTTGTTAGAGCGGAGCGTCGCGGACATGTGACAATAAGGGGGGCACGAGTGTAGCTTTGCCCTGCTGTGAGTGTTGATTTCATGGTCTATTAAGTTGCTGATTGTGCCAGTGCTGTCGGCAACAAATCCAACACGAGTTCCACCCACGAGTGCTTGAGCAAAGTTCCAAGTGGTGACTCTCAGACAAACGCACAAAGAGGTGTAAACGAGCAAGGGAAAGTGGAGCCGCCCTCTTCACCTGGGCCAGGTCCTTCAGTGCGGCGCATTTCTCACGTAATCACCAGCCGGACAACTCTCAGATGTGCGTTTTTTGTTCTGTATTTTTATTTGTTCAGTATAATAGAGCTCGACGATCGTGAGAACAATTCAATATAAATGACAATATTCAGAAAATAACATGGCAATCCATTAAAAAAAGCTGAATGGTGTTAATATCATGAGTTGATACTCAAATTCATATTTGCTATCATTTGAAAAATTAATCTTAAAAAATTAATTATTTTATGGGTTTATTTTATGTTTTTTTTATTTGGCTGCTTATGTCATACTTTAGAGTTCACAAACCTTTAAGACTGGGATCCCCAACATAACTGTTCAACTGGCTGTTAATTAAAAAAAGTAATTTCAATTGTGTTTATTGGAGTGGCTTATTGTCTTATTTTACCTAATTTCACTAAAATATACAGTTTCCAATAAATCATATACATTTTCATAGTTTTAAAATAACATCTTCCAAGTCATTTCGTGACCCCAGCTCATGCATCATCCTGCCTTAAACAACCATTGTGACATGTACATTTTTCAATATACTGTACCTCCTATCAGTATGTATCGAGTTCTGACTCTGAAGTAATATACATCATAAGTACTTTGTGACTGACAGGTGGCAGAGCTGAACTGGAGGATCGTTGCAGTCGCCTGCATCACTGGGGCAGCTCATGTTGGTGGATAAGATGGAAAGAAGATGCTTGAATGTAAAAGAGAGTGAATATATTAAAGGATGCTGAGGTGTGGCTGAAATCCTGGAGGAGGGCAGAGGTAGTAGTACTCATGTACAGTTACCCAAGTACCCTGTTATCAAAATGGTCCTTCTGTTTGTTTTCTTTAACTAAATTATATATTTTACAGTATTACAGTACTCTTACGAGTAAAATAATAATAATGTTGACAATATTACATTATTTGTGTTTCTTGCACTGCTCCTTCAGATATGGTTTAGGTTTTCTCATTTTTGTGACATGACCTTTGAATACCAAATGTGTTTTAATCAAATCAAATCATCAAATCAATTTAAGTTTTATCCTTGAAATTTGGCTATACTGTAATGACTTTACAGCCTAAAATAGTATAATGCAATATTACGCCCAGATATTTACTCTTACTGTTACTCTTACTTGGACTCCCCAAATACTTAAAATTTGTTCTTGTAATTTCTTGGACCATTACTTTGTACTGTGAAGTATTATTTTGGAGTATTCATTAATTAATTTTCTACCTATTGTTCCCGTTAGGAACATTTTGTTTTACTGGAGAATGCAAAGGAACTCATTCTGGTCTGTAGATCTAAAGATAAAAGCTTGAGACTGTCCTGCTCATCTCTTTGTCGACACAGGGGGGCAGCATTGCACTATTCCATTGGATTCTATTACCACTTTTTCTCTGGTGACATTTTTAACTGTCACTTCTTTACCTTCCTCCAACCAATGATGGAAATGCATAAGCAGAACTTGTGAGTATATATAGTTTTCAATAACTAAAGAGAATGAGTCACTTCAGCTCTTTAAACAAATGAGGAAGAATTGATGGAGGAATGTAAAAATACAAAAACAGACGAACAGACAAGCCTTTGATCAGCTATAATTTAATTACGAGCCCTGATTTGGGATTCCAGTCCCCTCTCATCACACCACATTGGGAAATGTGCTTTCTACCTAGTGACAGTTCCCAGATATTCGAGTTTATTAACTTCAATACAGGTATATTTAGAACAATAGGCTTTATTTTACTTCTTCTGTCAATTTTGTTTGTCAATGAATACTTTCATTGGCAGCAGCTGCCCTGTATTAGAGATTGTCTATCTTAATTAAAAGGCCTGTTTAGTGTAAATTAATCCAATTTACATTTTTCATCCACTTATTTTTTTAATGCTCAATTCCCCATCCAACCATAATGTTCAGTGAATACAAAGTGCCACTATATACAACATTATGTAACTACAAGTTGACTTCTTGATATCTATCTACAGTTTTATACAGAAATGTTATGTAAATTGGCTGCGTAATCAGCCACGATGAGTCTCCTATACTTTAGTCAAATTACAATAAACTAAATATTTAAAAAAAAAAATTATTCACATTTATTTTGAGGTGATACAGGCCAATATTGTGAGTGCATTCGACGTTACCCGAATTTGTTTATTTTATTGCCAATTATCTAATTAAAAAAACATTGTTCAAAGATGAAGGAATGTAATTGAGAATAATCCAATAATCATGACAAAATAATATTAATTCATTAATAATAAAGCTTCCATTGCATGACTTTGTTAGTGACCCAATTGGGTCATAACCTTTTATTTAGTTCATTTTATTGTATTTCTGTTTCTGTAATTTCTTTGTGATTTGAATGCATTTTTCCTGCTGTGTGAAGCACTTTGAATTGCCTTGTGTATGAAATGTGCTCTACAAATAAACTTGCCTTGCCTTCCCTTGCCATCATTCATTTTATATTTAGCTTCAAATTTACTAATTGTGCTTGTGAGATTCCATTGTATGATATCAAAAACAAAATGGCCACCCGTAGACACCCCGGACACACCTCGCACTGCACTCTCTGGCTCTGATCAGAATATTCTTTATTCTCCAGAGAGTTTGTGGAGCTCAGCCTCGACAGGAAGGAGCTTGTGTGTTTCCATCAGGGAGGCACAGGACGGAGGAAGAACTCAGTTACCCTGCAGTGGTTTTGGTATGAATAAATTATGTGTGTAAGACTGATTAATAATAAACTCTAACTGTCCTCTCATCATTGTCTTTGTTTATATTTCTATTAAACCTCCATCTGACACACAGAAAATGTGTTATTTTTAAATTAATGTGTCAAAGGTCTGATTGGAACCCAAACGATTTCTTTTGTCCACAATATTTCAACATTCAAGAATATATGTATTTATCTCTAATGTTTATGTTTTTACGTATGTTATTTTTAATTAAATTTAATTATTATTATTATTATTTTTTTAAAAACATATCACAACTAAATTAAGTGCTTGGATTTAATTAATTTATGTGGGAGCCTTTTTTTTAAAAAATGTTTGATAAACTCCTATTGTCTATTGATCTGTTGTTTGCTGTATATTGATTGTTTCTGTGCATCATTGAGCTTTCTCGGAGTTTTCTTAATCTCCAATAAGCTTTGGAAATTTCAACGCTAACACCAGCTTAATTGGCTTTTCACATTCTTTTAACATCACTAATCAGTCCTGTTTAACTCTGTTTTTTGAAGGAATACAACTTCTTCACAGGCTTTAAATCCTTGTATCAAACTTCACTATAACCAGCCTTTGAAAAATGTCTGAATAAAAAAAAAAAAGAAAAGGAAAAATTGGTCAAATTGAACCGAGTGTGTTGCTTGCGCTGGTGTCGACCTTTAAGCCTCCACTTCTTTATTTAGTATATACGTACACGGTCTGGCTGCAGGTCTTACCTTGAGTCCGATGGACGTGAGATGCAGCCGGGGGTGAGTGCAAAGTTAAAACACACCAAATCTTCACTTCCTGGCTGCTTTCACATCATAGCTTTACTTTACGAGGGAAAATAAAAGTCAACCAAAAATAAAGGAGAAGAAAAGGCCTTGTGGAAAACAAAATTGTGAACTGCAGATTTTTTCTCGAACCAAGGGCAAATAATAAAGGTGCAATATCATCTAGCCATAGATCCGCAGATCAGGACCAGTGTATTGTATGCTCCATTCAATCTCGCAATCAATATTTAATAACAGGCCCGGTGGACCGGTGCAGTAATGAAAGAAGAGATGCTTAAATGTGTGGAAGATGCCCTTTACTGCTGTGGAGAATACAAGAAAAGATACCAGATTTGTGGTCTAATTTATCATATTTGGAACTTTATTATTATACTTTGTTCTTAAACTTTCAATGTTTGGTTTGATATGCATATGGGTTCATTAAAACATAAACACTGAATCATAGCAGCATCATTCCATTGAATTACAACATTTGGCATTCAATTGTGTAAAAGTTGAATTATATTGATAACGTTCTAAAGGAAAAATTATATATTATATTATGTTTTTATTCCAATTTCCTCAGTGTCCCAACTTTTAAAATCAGTTTTTTTAAATATTGTTTTCATAATAACAGACAACACATAAATAACCTCAGATTGCACCCAGATCCAGTGAGAATGAAGATGTTCACGTGAGACCTGCCGCATAAAGATATCTCTACGCTGCAACTCTCTTTACCATCAGTGAATGCAGAGTGAACTTGACCTTTGACTTCTCTTTCCTCTTTCTCTACCGGAGATGCAGTTGTAATGGCGTGACAGGAGTGGGTTGGACACAGAGAGGACACACAGTGGACACAACGCACCCAGAACAGTGGACAGCGGACTCCCCCCCATGTTTATTTTCAGAACCACTGTCACACCAATTTGGGCTCCACAGTAATATACATACAAGCATTCATCTTGATGCATATTCACCATGTGTGATGACGACAGCGTGATTTGTCCCTGCAAATGACTTCAAAACCAAGATATACAACATGAACATATATTGTACAGTGGGGAAACGATGCGAAAGATAACGAGAGAATGGAGGAGAGGCAGGGGTCATGGCACAGTACAACATCAGACTAGAACATAACAGCACACACAGAGAGACAGGTATTAGGAAAAATGGTTTAATATAGGAGACAGAAGCAAAAAACTGCATCACACAAGAACATACGTTTACAAAAATAATTCTGACTGCTTTAGCTACACAGTTAATTCACAGAGAAGGACAGAGAAACTGGAAAATCTAACTATCTAAAATCAAATTAGTAGGTTTCTTTATTAAACTAATACATTAATCCACTGAAGGAGACTATTTCTAACCCTTCTTTTTCTAAGAATTGTCTTATCATGTAGACATCACAATACAGAAAGTCCAAATGAAGCTTATAGTGCTCTGGTATAGACAAACTCCCTAGAACTATAAAGAAAAATGAGAGATTCGACACTCACTTCTTACCCTCTGCTTTTTCAGAAAATAAAGAATAAAACGAAAGAACGGAAAAAAAAATAATCAAAAGAAAGAACAGAACACACAAGTGAGGAAAAAGACGTGAAAGAACTCAAGCCAAAGATCATCTAGAAAATCGTAAATATCAAAAGCCAACGTTCTTGAGGCCAGCTATAGAGAAATCAGAACACCAAGTCAGGGTCTGGCCACATCATCAGAGAGGCCAAAAGAGCATTTTTTTCTACATTTTTTGTTGTATCCTTTAATCTCCAGTATAAAAAAATCCACTGGTACAAAATGCATAAGTACAATCAGTTGTAGAAATAGGAAAGCCTGCATTTTTTGTACTGTAGTATCCCATCCAGTGACAGATTTCCGAAGTTGTCAAACAAACATACATCATACGCTTACAGGATCCACTTAAAATGCATTGACTTTGGCTTCTCTCAAGACAGTTACTATACTGAAAACCTCTTTATCAATAATACAAATCAAACAACAAAGAAATTAGATCATTTCAATAGACGACAAGCTCATTTTACAACACAAAATGAAAAACAAAACACACACGATTTTTCTTCAAAAAGCTTTTGACATAAGCCACAATGCAAAGAAATCAACAACAAATCCTTTTTTTTTTTGTTTTTTTTTGTTCCTTTTCTTTGTTTGATAAATAGCACTTGAGATAATTAAGAAATCAGAAAAAAACAGAGAAGTGAACAGTGACCAAGATAGAAAGTTACAACAAGCATAAGCAGCGAAAGCCCCTGACGCGAGCCGCTCCACAGAACTCGCCGCCACCCTCTTGTGCTTTAACGCTTAAACGAAAAAACAAACAAACATGCTTTGACACACTAACGACACTGCCGTGCAGCGAAGGTTTGGCAATTTTGACGAAATATTCTGGGTTTTGACCGCGTACAAAATAGTGCTTGATACCTTTCCGAGACTGACGACGACCGCGTGTTACAGGTTGTGCAAGAGTTGACGCAAAATGTGCAATTGAGTCGATTTGCAGCGGCTTTACATTGTTCCGAAACCTGCACGTGCTGGTCTAGCAAAAATGGTCCCTTAACATTAACAGGACTGCTCATGCTATATACTGCATCTAAGAAGAGAACATAAGGAAAAAACGGCTGAAGTCTCTCTATTCCTCTAAGTTTGTGTTTGGTGTCTGAGTAGTTGATGAAAACGCCTTCATCTTCTTGCCTCTTGTTGTTTTGCTTGCCCGTGACCCTTCCAACTCCTGACCAACAACGCTTTATTTCCCCTGTCGCTATTCCAATAAGACAACCCCCTCCACATATCCCTGCTTCTAATAACCCCGGTTAGCCTGAGAGACAGCTAGTGGGCAGCCTTCAAAACTCGGAGCGTACATTTTCGACTCACAAAATGGCGGACAAAGTGAGAAGTAAACAGTATTACAAAAGGTGACCCTGGACTTGGCAAGAATTTGACAAAATAGTCTTCTAAAACAACGGTGCGACGCTCTCCCCTGTTTAAGGCGACTGGTGAGACTTTGTGTAGAAAATAATGCTGCCATCTATTTTTTTTTGTAATCCTTTTTTTGTGTTTTTTTGTGTTTTTTTCTTCTTCTGCAGACTATTAACTATAGGCTCTCAGGGAGTGGGGGAAAAACAATAAACGTTGACAACACTGTGCCATGTAAACGACTTGACCGTGAGAATGTCGGTAACAGTAACACGCTTTGGCATCTAAAACATTTTGGCCCACAAGACTTTATGATTAGGAAAGAAAAGTCCTGAATCTGTATAACAACTACGAACTCGCATCCCAGAAAAAGATGTGCTTTTTTTCCTCCGAAGAGAAAAGGCTAGTTTGTGAATGTCTTGCTCTGTGCTTACATCATAAAAAGCCAAGCAATGATACATGAAAATAATGATCTCTGAACTGCACAAAATGTTAAGAGGAGTTGGAGAAATAAGGCTTTGTGTATGACTACCGACTCCTTTTAGAAGTGAAAAGGAGGAGACTGCGTGGCTAAGGAAACGATCAAAACAATATATTGACGTGTATGTCTGAGATGCTGATAGAAGTAGCCAGGAGTGCAAAGATTTGTGTGGTAAGGCTTTTGATAAAGAAAACATCAGACATTTGGTGTGGGACCTAGAGTGATTTAGTGGACGGAGCCGTGGAGACAGCGAAACTCAGGGGCTTTCGTGCAACAAATAAGTAAAATGTGAGGTCTTCACAGAGAGAGTGTTTGCGTGTGTGTCCAACTGTGTATAGATATATATATATACTGTATATATGTGACACATGGGCACTTCTTTACATTTTTACAAAGAAAAAAAGCAAACATGACATTTTCAGGCAACAAGACCACAGAATAGCAAGTTAACAAACTCTTTTTAAATCTATACTTTAAATATGAGGGATCCATACAAAACACTTATAATAAAATACCAATGTTATCAAATAATTTTCACAAGAAATACACTGACGCGGCTAGGCAGGAAGTACCTTCAGAATTTTGGCACTAAACTCCACAGATCTTGTCTTTTTTATTTCTTTATAAGACATTTTGCTGAACAACAAAAACACATTTAATATTGTTTCCCACGAGAGAAATGAAACTCATAATGACATTGATGCTTCACAAGCTGACATTGTAAATATAGATATATATATATATATATAGATATATTTATATTTATATATATTTTTAAGAATTTTATAGAGCTAATTAACTGACAACATTTTTTTTTTAGCAAATAGGGACCCCTTAAAAAGAATCAAAGAAAAACAAACTATTGTAATATGAAAGGCTTTGTCTATTCTTCAAGTAAACAGATTTTTTAGTCTTTGAAAAAACATGAGACATTTAAGACTTGGGATGGAACCACAACTAAACTCACGAGAAGCACCGACATTAACATGGGTTACAGGTATCGTCATAATTGTTTTTTCCTCTATACATTTTAACAGTAGAAAATATAGGTCATTTTCTTCATGTGCATTTAAACCATGGATTGTCTATCTGTGAGTCAGTTCAGCAAAAGGTGACACAAGTAGGTAGCATTTCTCCCCCACCAAACAGGGCAAATGTCTTTTTTGTCATTTTTTATTTAACCTTTGTAACTACTCTAGAAAAAGTGGTTCTTATATATAGACTTTGAATGAGAAACAGAGCCACTTGAAAATGGCCTTATCAAAAAACTTTACACTGCCTGAAAAATGTAAAAACCATTAGAGAGATAGAGCGCTCTGAGAGAGAGTCTAGAATCAATCAGTTTTTTATTCAAAACTGTGGAAGTAGTCTTAATACTTAAAGAAAGTGGCGCAGTCAGCTTCTGGCCCTGTGCACTGCGTTTCTCATCTGCAGCAGAATCAGAGCCGCGCGCCAATTCCTGTAGTGAGTGTTCAAGTTTATTTTAAATGAAGTAGAGAAAATAGGCAAACACAAAATGCAGAAAATAAAGACATTGAAATGGAAAAACGTTGCCACAGGGTTTTCATTAAAAAAGAAAAATCAGTCTTCATATGAATGCAGCTTTATAATAGATTTTTTTTTTTTTCACATTGATCCCTATTCACCCCCCCCCCCCCCCCCCCCCCAAATTCCTGAAGCCTCTTCCAAAACATGAGGTCACATCCAACAAAACATAAGAAGAAAATAAAAATTCAAACATAAGTAGGCGTTGTGCCATGACTTTAAAACTTAAAGATGATTCCTCTCTTGTCGATATGAGAGCAGAAGTGTCTGTAGGCTTTGAAACTACTCTGATCCCTATCCATGACCTGGATGAAAACCTCACGGACCAAAAAAACAAATGAAAAAAGTCCATAAATGTTTAAAAGTTCAGTCAGTAGGCGGTGGCAGAGGAGTAGAACCAGGGTATGGTCAGGTGAGAATGGGAGGACACCTTTTTGGGTAGGGGAGTTTTTTGTTTAGATTTTTTTTGTGTGTTTTGTGTGTTTTTTATTGGACGCCACGAAGACATGCTAGGCAAACGATGAGCTAACAGGCATGGAGATGGGTGTTTCTAAAAGGGGGAAAGAAAAAACAGGGAAAAGGAGAGAGTTACACACAGAGAGCCAAAGCACCACACCACTACAGCATTTGATAAATTAAGAAAAACAACAACAACATTAACACCAACAAACAACAATGCAAACTGTTAAATATAGCAACACTACAGACTCATTTCATTGGCAATTTTTAAGCACAAATGTTGCATTTTTTGCGATATAGTGATACTTATCTAGGATTATATTATAGTATTAAGCAACGACACATTCAGTCATTCACACAAACAAACATACACAAACATACACAAACACACCATAGTGCGCCCAAAGTCTGATCCATCGCATCCTAGATGGATAACATGTTTGGGAATAAATACTGATATAGTTTTAGGAGGGACCTTTCAAAAAAAAAAAATCCTTTTAAGGGTGAGGGCACGGACAAACAACACTCAAAACAAAAATGGGAAGAAAAAAAAAATCAGATTAAAATGTGAAGGACAGGTGGACGAGCGAGGCTCTCTCCAGACAGGGAGAGAGAGAACGTACAGATGGACACGGACAATGAACGTGAAGAAGTGAGTGAGGCGTGCGCTTTTCTATGACAGCGGAGTGTTGTGTCGGACTGCACTGAAAAAAACATGAAAACATCGGAGAACCCGACTCCACGAGGGTCTAGTTTATCAACGCTGTATTTTTTTTATAGGAGTTCAATAACTTAACAATAGGCAATAAATAAAATCCATTTTATCTGAGGCAGTAAAAATGCTGTATAAAAATAGAACTGCTTTTTTTACAAATACAATTTACAGGCCTGTGGCTTTCTGTACTTGTATTTTTTTTTAACTTTCAACAAACATCAAGTATTTTCAGTTATCCCCTAAACCCATAATACTCTCATTGGGTTATTACTGTCGTATAGACTTCTTCAAATTATGGAGTTTTCTTTTGTAAATGTTGTGCATGCGTCCTTTCAACTAAGACCAATGTGATCTGACCCAGAAAATAGTATAGTATTTTTTCATAATTTGACAAATAGAAAAGTATTTATTTTCCTATCAAATAAATATGACATACTGAAGCTGGAGTGTGTTTTTCTTCTTGTGGTGGAGCGTAACTGGTGCCATTAACTAAACTGTGTAGAGGCCTCTATGATTTGCAGCCTTTGCCCCCGGGTTGCCAGCAGGCATGGAGGAATTTCAGAAAAGCAGCGGTGGCCTGCAACCAACACGCGGAGGTCAAAGGTCAGGTGTGCATATTGGCATGAGCATCATAAAGTACTATATGGATGAACCAGGCCTAGGCCCAAGGTTCACAGCAAGAGAGAGAAAACATAAGATAATCATCATGGCTCCTTTGTCTTCTGCAGTTGGCAAAATAAATACTTTATCAAAAAGAAAACATTAAATAATTATTAAATTAAAAATAAGCTACCAATGATAGCTACTTCTATAGTAAAAGTGAGAAAAAATTGCACAAAGTAATGACGATAATGGAAGCGTTCATGTGTGTCAAAAATAAAGTGTAATAAATTATATTTGAAAGTAAACAATAAAAAAATCTTCCAAAAATCAAGTATATCAAAAGTAGGAGTGTGTGAGTCTCCCTCCTTCAGGATGTTGTAAGTCGTCTCCCCTCCCTCCCACGGCCCACCCCCCAGTCCCTGTGCAGAGGTCGTGGCTCGGTTTGCTGTTTTTGTTCTTTTTTTTGTTGTAGTTTAGGGGGGACTTACCCTAGCAGTGCTAACAGGGGAGCAGATACACCCTAGTTCTAAGATCAATACGGTTTGCTGTCATTCTTGGAGCGCTTTAGCTGCACTTTCAGCCTCTTCATGCCGATCTGGAAGCCATTCATGGCCTGAATGGCTGCCTGTGCCGACACAGGATTGTCGTAGCTGACGAAGCCTGTAGAAACACAGAACATAAACAGTTACAATACACATTTGAGGAACTAGTGTGAGGGAAATAAAACAGTGATATATGTGTGGTTTACAGTACAGTTTCTCTTCATTCAAGAGACTCAGCAGCAGTCACTATGGCTCATTCACCTCTTTTACAAAATGTTGTCTGGTTTTTAGTCTTCAACCATTTGACACCTTGCGTTTGGACTGACTGAAAAGGATTACCTATTGCTTTTCTTTTTAAAGGCTATTCTGGCCCGCAGGCTGTATTGGGCCGGACAGTGTAGCGTGAAATGGGGAGAGAGAGAAGGACATACAGGAAATTGAACTCGCGACCCTGCAGCCGGCAGCACATGGAGCTTGGCATGCATACTATCCACTCGGCCTCAGAACCGCACTATCTTTTACTTTCCACATATGTCCCTCTTATTGCTTGTTTTTGTTGAACTATTTATTGAGTTTAATATAAAATAGCTCCATCAATGGGTCACCTTGTCCTGCAGTTAGCTATACAATGAAGCCAAGAATGTACATCAATTCTGTACATCAAGTCAATTCAGACAGTTCATCCACATTGTTTAACTAAAACGTTTCAAACCTTTCAGAAGACATTTTCTTTCTTTCTTTTCACACTATTAAGCAAATCTATACCAGCACCAGCAGGTGTCTTCAAACTGAGCAAATCAATAGTTGTTGGTAACGCCTTTATTATATCAAAAGGTAAATAGTCCCCTTGCTTTGGCGATACTCGAATAGGAATGACATTGTACTTGGACACTGAGGGTCAGTGAATCCTGGTCAGAATAATCTTTTGACAGTTACAGGTTTTAATACCCAGCATGCCATGTTCTTCACAAAGCTGACACGAGTTAAAACCTGAAACCAACAGTCTAATCTGTGAAAGCAGTAATGCTTATGCTTAACCATAAGACTGGGGCCTAAAGAAGGCCCAAGAGCGCCTTCTTGAGGGCCTCACAATCACATTATATATGAGATTAGGGCCCAAGGCTGAAAAGGTTAGGAAACCTTGGTGAAGTGGATAAACCTCTTTGAGCCTAGAGTTACACATTCTGGTACTTTGAAATTGTCCCTATGCTGTCACTCTAGTTATAATATTCTTTATCAACATTGGTTTTATAAATTATAAAAGTATTTTTTATTTTTTTTTATTTAAAAAAAGACTTCCTAGGATCAGTTTGTGATGCATCATGTGTATCATTATAAACCACTGCACTGCAAACCGCGGCTTTTTTACTTCATTAAATCTGGCTCCATTCGGATGATGGATGAATACGTTTGTAGTGAGTGCTCAGGTACAGCGGTGGTAACCAGATAGATGGTGGTTTGATCCCAGCTCTGAGTAGTTCATACTGACTTTTGCCATTGTGAATGCAGTATGCAGGAGAGTGATTGGCTACTAAAGTAGCGTATTAGTAGTAGTCTTACCAAAGCACTTGCTAAGGTTTGTCTGTTTGTCAATAAAGACTTTGGCAGACACCACATTTCCGAAAGGCATAAACATCTGCAGAATGTCCTGGTCTCCGAACTCCTGCGGCAGGTGGTAGATGAACAAGTTAGCGCCTTCAGGACCTGCCAGAAGACACAAACATAGGTATTGTAAATTACAGTGGATTTCACAGTGGAAGTCTCAATAGCTGTGTAGCATTCTGCTTATGACCCACTGCTGCACCGTTGTCATAGAGACGCAACAAAAGTATGACAATGTTACCCGACCTTGAGTTTTGTATTGCCTTTTAAATAACATTTTGTTATTGTATTGAGCATTAAACAACATTGTGAGCTTTGAGTGATGATGGTGTGTCCATGTGCTGTTCTTTTGCTGTTCATTCATTGTGCACTTCACATGCCGTGTTTCTCATAAGAGGGGTCAGAGGTGAGCTCCTAACCTTCTGCTTCACATTTTAATATCTCCATAAGGTTACATCTCTTAGAGCCTATTATTCCCTCTGTGATAACGAAGGCAAAGTGGGATTTGTGAGTGGGTTTTTGTCACCCGGTGTTTGTGAATGACGGCGTGAAAGCTTTAAATAAAAAGGACAGCGTCTTTGCAGTTATCTTTTCCATGAGGCAATAATGGGCAGTGTGTGGCTGTGTTTGTTCCAGCACATATTTCACCATTGGTTTGTATTTTGGGCTGTCAGTAGAGACTTCTCCTACAATTCCACTTAAAACAGTACATTCAGACAGCACGTGCCAATAATTCCCTTTTTAAAAGCTAGTCAACAGGGCAAACTATGAAACCACTTTTTACCACTTGAAATGTTAGAAATAATAATTAATTGGGATTAGTACAACATATAAGTGCATTGTGAGAGTCTGGTGTTAAACAATTAGTGGGAGTATCAATTTGAGTTAGCAATTAGTGTCTAAGGCTAAATAGCAAATATTGTATTATATGTTGGATGCAAATTTCAAGTAGATACAAAACAAACAAGATACAGAACAAAAAATAAATACTTTCTGTCTACCTGTGATTCCATTGACTCATCATTACATCCCTTAATATTATGGTTGTAGCATTTCAGTAACGAGAGCTGTCAGTCATTTATTGTTCCTCTTAACACTACACGTCACAGAGCTACTCACCCTCCTTCTGACTGCCGGCGGCCCCTTGTTGCTGCAGCAGTGATTGGCTATAGAGGGTGGGCAGTGCAGCAGCGGCATACTGCTGTATCCCTGAGTAGGCCTGCGTCAGAGCATCCATGGTGCCCGCTGTGCCGTTGGTGAGCCCTGCACCGCCCAGACCTCCATTTAGAGCCGCCATACCTGAGAGCATTTGAGCAACTTTACATAAAACCCAACAATAAAGAAAAAAGAGTGCACTTACTGATTAACGCTTCCACTTAAGGTTCTGTTATTACAGCCACAATGACACATTCACTTACATTTAGAGATACATGCGCATACATTACATTACATACAATGTAATCATGTGAGTGTAGTTGATGACAGCCAGAGCTGCACATAAAAAGTCACAGAGAAACAACAGCATAAAGACAAAAACAGAACTCTTGAGAGTAGATGTATTGAAAAATGTATAATATCGCAATCGAGACGGAAACGTATAGTGTCGTCTTCCAAAAAAGGGCATAAAAGGATTTTTCTGCATGTTTGTGGTTAATTTCATGGTTTATTTAGGTACACTTGAACCTGAACAAAGACATTTACAGATACATTTTAGAGCATTATTGATGCTTTAAACTTCTACTATAGAGCCAAGAATACATTTTTGATGTGTATCAAACCACTTTAGAATATTTAAACTAGCAAGTCATTATGTGCACCCTTCCAGCCAGTGACATTTCATTTTAGTGTTTGAAGGCCAGCATGTCTTTATGTTGGTGGGGGGTGTTTTTATTTTAAAAGCCAGGGAACACAAGAGGAACACTCATTAGTCGCTTGTAACTGCTTCATTTGGCCACGCAGGGCAACTTGTCACAGACTGGCTCAGCCTCTCTGTCTCCTCACCATCAGACACACTAAAATAAATGATCACCTCAGCGGTCCGGATTATAGGTCACTCACTTATTCAGGAATAATTGCACTGGTGACCTTTGCAATTCAATTAAAGCCTAGATGTGTTTAAATGAGGCGGCTTGATGGGAGGGGGGCAAGCAGAGGAGAAAAGGGTTATCCGCGAACAAAATGGGATGTAAAGTGAAAGTGATCCATCCCCTTTAAAAGAAATGGGGGTGCCTACATGTGTGTGCGGTGTACCTGTGTAGATCTATGATTTACACAGCGGATACAGCCACTGGTGCCATGGAGCGCTAAAGGTCAGAGGAGAATAATGTGGTGGAAGCGGCCGCTAGCACAGGATCTGTGCTGTCATAACAGGCTTGATTAAGATCCTGGCCTTGTCTCCCCAGAGGTCAAAGGCAGGACAGAACATACAGTCATAATAGCAGACCACACAAGCGCGCAGCTATACTTTGTCCAATACAGTGTGGATAGGAACATGTAGCGGCTCCACAGGTCATTGTGAAAACATGGAGTCGTTTTTATACTCCATTGATTCTGTAGCAACTGCCCCAAGCAGTAACACTGGTGCTCTTGAAAAGGGGGGAAATGTTATTAGCAAAAATGCATGTGTTAATGCAGCAACAATCTAATGCCAGATGGTGCTTGATAGCAGAGTAGTTAGCCCTGCAGTTTTTCTACTTTTGTGTCTTGTGTTTCTTTCACCTTTCCAAGACATTGCCTTGGCTCAGCTACCAACGGACCATTGTCCAGGGCGTGTGAGGCTGGTATAGGCTCACCCATGACCGTGTGAAAGAAGATACAATTGGAAAGATATTTTACAACCCAAATCGTGTTTGTTCTCTGTAAATATATTCTGCGTTTGGTCAATGAGCTAGCTGCAAACTGTTTAAGGATAATTTCAGACAAATAATAAAAAACATACAAATAGCAAAGAAACAGCAGTAGTACAAACAGATGATCAGCACGCAGCCAGGAAGCAAGTGGAGAAATGAGGAAATGGAGATGGATGAGAGCACCATGGCCTGATGGGATATGTCAGAGAGACAGAGGACCAATCAGAGACGTGCAAGCAGAGGTTAGAGTTAGAGGGTTTATTTGTATGTTTTTATCTGTTTATATAGTGATTTTAATGCATATTTTCTTGTTCTGTAAAGCACAATGTCTTACTGTACAATTAATGCTCAACAAATAATTAATTGGTCTCTACAAAGAAATAGTTTGTTCAAAGTTGAGTTGGTATTTCGTGTCTATTTCAACATTTGTTGTTTTGTCACATGTCAACTTAAACCCTTGAACATTTGTTTTAAACACACACACAGTCACTTCACCAGGCTCTGATATGAACGCTTAATGTGGTGTGGAGGATGTGGATGGGATGGAGATGGTGAATACTCACTATTAACACTACCTGCTAGTGCATTAATGTTGTTGAGGCCCACAGTGGCTCCTGCCAGGCCCTGCAGGGTGCCCAGAGAGGTCAGAGAGTTCATGGCACCGGCGTTGGCGTTAGCTGTGGTACCTGCTGCAGGAGGAACAGGACGAGGGGAGGAGAGGACAGAGGACAGAGAACAAAGTGTTATACTGTATAAACGCAAAGGCACATACACACATCCATAAGTTGAATGCATTTTAAATACATAAGTATTGTTCAGTTAGATTATTCCTATCTCGCTCACCACATTGCTTATATTCCATATTGGATGCCCTGCACAATGTATGATTTATATTGTACATGCCATGTTACAGCTTTTGATTATAAATACAATTGATAATCCAGATTTGTGAATGAAACAAGAGTACACTTGCTACACCTGCTTGTAAAGCCGTATGGTTGCATTAGCTTCGCTGTTAAGTCAGGGAGGATGTATACAGATTACACTCTTCAAAATGGAAAACAGCTTTCTCAGATGATGTTCAAATCCAGGACATGAGGAGCTCACCTGCATTGAAAGTTTCTCTACTACAGTGTGTGCAGCCTTGGCCTTTATGGTCGCAGTCTGTGCACACATTTCTTTTTACAATACATTTTATAAGTCTTACTGGTATTTTACGATTAAGATTTTCAGTAAGTCTCCATCCTATTTAAAGGTTTATGTAGTGCTGTATTGATGATTTCATTGAACACTGAACATAAATACCAAACATACCATCTCAATAACACAGAAATTCAATACAAAACTTTTGTTATACCACCAACAAAAATTAAAACACATTGGATTGCTCCATTGAAGGCGAGCATGTAATCACATGAAACACTGCAAGCCAAAGAAATACAGACTGGGTCCAAACCCTGTTTTGTTTTACCTGTCACAGCTGCAACACAACTCACAGCCAAAATACAAATGCACTGTGTACAGCGACATAGAAGAATGATGAAGAGTATGGTGCAAATAAGTCACCAAAATATAACATTACATCTATTGATTTACCCTTTATCTCATCAAAGCGTTGCCAGCAAAACAGGAGTGCTGCCAGATGTATGAAGAAACGCGTGAAAATAGAGCATTTTGACAAATGGCAGAAAAAAAGAAAGAAAAGAAAATGAAGATAGCTGCCTGTCTCCATGCAAAAGTGACTATATTTGTCAAACTGCTGTCGTGTTCGCTGTTTCATTAACACATGCAGTATGGAGCCATTTATTTACAAAAGCCGTTGATTTCAAGTTTCTGCTCAAGGACATTCAGACAAAAAATAAAGGCTGGAATACAATTCATGTGTGGATAAATACATAAAATATAGATGTAAAAATAAATAAATATGCTTGAGACAAAACAAGGGAAAGGCTGATCTATGGCTTGTCAGTTCAGTGGCCATAACTGGGAATGTTTAAGCTCTTCATATTTGTACTCTCATGAGAAAACACACACAATAGAAGTAAAAGAAGAAACCAGTAAAAGGATGGGGAAAAAAATAAATCTTAATTTTTGATTTTGAAGTATTTACCACAGTCCCCAAGAACAACACATTCACATCCTGTTTACCACGTAAGCATTGTCACCCTAATGTCCACGGTGGAGTTCCTAAGGCATAGTATAGTAAATGTAAACTGTGGATTATTTGTTATTTGTTATGTTGTGCTGTATAATAAATAAGGGCGTGTCATAGTATAGCCTACAACCTTTAGTGTGTGTTTTGTTGTGTGATACAAAGTAAAATATACTATACTTTCAAGAATATACAGTTTTTGTAGTATTGTGATGTGGAATATTTTTCTCCTGTTAAAATCTTGGGCCAGAGTTGCTATAATATGCCTTAGAAAAAGTTGTTGAGGTGTAAGCAATATAAAGAATACAGCACTGGGCCAGACACAGTGCACTTCACAGTCACATGCAGATTCGAGCGCACACACAGACACACACACGTAAGCACACGACAATATATGACCACGACATGACTGGTTCAAGGATAAGGAAGTGACGAACGACGCTATGACGACTCCACACGTTCAAATGAGTAGTCCATTGAGGGGACAAAGTGGAGATTTACACAAAACGTGCGACTTCTCTTTAAAGATTTCAACGATGGATGTGACTATGAACATGGTTTGTGGTGACAGCAACGAGGATGCGCCAGATCCGGTAAGACAAGGATGAAAATGTAGGAGAGCGGAGGTGAGGCAGGCCTTGCCCTGGCGTCAAGCCCCGACCCAAGAAGCTGCGGCTGCGTTACCTGGGCTGGCCAACGCTCCCAGGGACGCCGCGCTGGAGGACAGGGGGTTTGCGGTGGAAGGGCTTGAGTTTTGAGCTGCTGCTGCTGCCGCCGCTAAAGTGGCCAGATTCTGCAACTGCAGAGCACTCATACCTGGAGAAAGGAGCCAGAGAGGTGTGTCAATCCTGTGGAGCCGGGCTCAGGGCTGTGGATTGGCCAAACGTGACAACAGGAGACAACTGAACCGTCTGCAAACCAAACCAGTGTGTTCCGTTGTAAATGACAATAAATTTCCTCCTATTTCAAACAGCTACAGTGATAACTATGAGATGTGCTGCCAAATAGCACAGGGGCTGATTTCACTAAGTCCCAATGCACCTAAACCAGCCAAAACATATGTTAAAGTGTAGGGATGATAGGTTCTCCCTTTCATGACTTATAATATAAAATATATATTATATATGATATATATATAGATATAGATATATATATATCAAAAAAACATTTGCTGAAACTGACTCTATGTGCCAATATTAAAATAATCAGCAAGTCAATCTACAGTTCCTCAAAGATGTCTGAATAGCATTCCCCTGTGTGTGTACTCCAGATTAGCTGATGCCTACATGCCAGTGTTTGGGTTAAGTGTTTGGGACTAGAGTCCTAACAGCAGACAGGCATCACTCAACAGCAGTTGGTCAAATACCTCTGAGCAGCTTCTTCAGACTTATGGACTTGTTAGAGTAATAACATGGGCCAAACCTGTGGGGTATATGCTCGTATATACAGTTTGGATGTATATACAGTGCCATGGAAACATACATACACAGTCACACACACAAAGACAAAATCAAAAATATATCTGATTTGATTTGATCTCTCAAATAAATAAATATGAATATAAAAACAACAACAACAGCAACAACAACAACAACAACAACAACAACAACAACAACTGGACATTACCGTCTTCATCTCACTGGACCAAGCGCACATACCTAATGTGCAATCTTCACTTACAAATAAACTATTCAGAATACCTCTTCATTGACAGGCTCTTACACAAAAGCTTTAAGATTCCCTTAAGTTGTGATGGTTGTGCGTCTGTGATGATTTTAAAAAGTGTCCACAGCAGTGAGTGCTGTGTGTGAGTTGTCTTTGCTCATCTATGAAGTGCACCAACGTCAAAACCAATCTGTTTTTCAAAGTTATTTTCTCCCAGTTTTATGTGTTACATCTGAAGTCAAGATACATTTTATTTTAGTACACACACACCAGCTGGGCCTGTCATTCTTACTGTCACAATAAACTCATTTGTGGAGAGTTTTAAAAATAAAAACAGCAGAGAAGGATGAGAGCAAGTTTGCTGCGCTGACTCACTCAGTGTTTCAGAGAGATGAGAGAGCCTCTTCACAGCTCTTTTTAATGCATTGTCAAAGCCGTTACTAACAGACGATGAGTTTGGAGAGAAAGTTAAGGACGGATGGGACTACCAAGCGCCTTAGTGAATAGTGCATTATATAGCTGCACGTCAATTTCACAGGCTGCAGCGTTGAGATCAAATCACAGCCATTAGTAATAAGTGTTTTTCTTTTCAGAACTGCTTTTTTGTAATACACACTGTAAACATTTAGCGATGTGTGGAAAACCTTTAACTGAAAGTAACCTTTAACAACAAACCAACAATCATACATTTGCAAAAAAGTGTCAGCAATAAGTCGAGATTATTTTGTAAGAAGACCCAAATCCCAGTTTAGATCTACAAATTGATTCTGTACTAAAATATGATCTGACAAAATATACTTCCATTTACTGAAAGAATAAAGCAATGGTATTATTTTAAGTTTACCATTGGCCTTTAACTGTAATAAAACTGTTCTGAGAGGACATTTAGCCATAAGGTCTGGAAGTCCAGCCCTGGGCACTGCGTCTTTCCCACTGTGAGGTAGAACTACTGCACCAATCTTCAACAATGAGGATAAGACAGCTCTACAGTGGAAGCATTAATCATTATGTCCCATGGAACCAACGTTTTTACTTCAAATATTGCAAAAATGTGTTATTACACCCCTGTTATTACACCCCTGTTTAGCCATCACATTGAGACTTTATAGAACTGATTTATGGTTGAAACAAAAACCGGAGTGAAGATCAACGTCTTTTCTGCCAGAATAAATGAACAAAAGTAAAATAATTTTCTCACAATAGTTTCAGAAAGTGATGCCATTATTCAACACCGAAGACACGAATGCTGTCAGAACTTTAAGACACATAATTCATATGGCAACTTTGTGGAGCAAATCTCTAACAATTAATGGTAATGTGGATTTTATGTTTGGATATTTCATTAAAAGTCAGTAAATCTCCCATGAAATACATAGACTGCCCTCATTCTGAAATTGTGACATCATCAATTTATATAAAGTGAACACAACCTGCAGTTGCATCTGTAAAACAGCTGCAGTACATCCAGAACGCTGCTGCTCGGGTCCTGACTAGAACCAGGAAGTACCATCACATTAGTCCTGTTCTCAGGTCTCTGCACTGGCTCCTGTGGCTCAGAGAATAGACTTTAAAGCAGCTCTGCTTGTGTACAAGTCTCTCCATGGCCTAGCACCAAAGTACATCTCAGACATGTTAGTGACATGTGAACCATCTCGGACTCTGAGGACCTCAGGGACCGGCCTCCTGCTGGTGCCAGAGTCAGGACTAAACATAAACCGGCCTCCTGCTGGTGCCAGAGTCAGGACTAAACATAAACCGGCCTCCTGCTGGTGCCAGAGTCAGGACTAAACATGGATCGGCCTCCTGCTGGTGCCAGAGTCAGGACTGAACATGGACCGGCCTCCTGCTGGTGCCAGAGTCAGGGCTAAACATGGACCGGCCTCCTGCTGGTGCCAGAGTCAGGACTAAACATGGACCGGCCTCCTGCTGGTGCCAGAGTCAGGACTAAACATAAACCGGCCTCCTGCTGGTGCCAGAGTCAGGACTAAACATGGATCGGCCTCCTGCTGGTGCCAGAGTCAGGACTGAACATGGACCGGCCTCCTGCTGGTGCCAGAGTCAGGACTAAACATGGACCGGCCTCCTGCTGGTGCCAGAGTCAGGACTAAACAGTGACCGGCCTCCTGCTGGTGCCCTGCTGGTGCCAGAGTCAGGACTAAACATGGACCGGCCTCCTGCTGGTGCCAGAGTCAGGACTAAACATGGACCGGCCTCCTGCTGGTGCCAGAGTCAGGACTAAACATGGGGAATCTGCATTTCAGTTTTATGCTGCTAAAGTCTGTAACACTCTTCCTGAAGATGTGAGACAGACCTTTTATTAGCTGTGCATATGACTGAAATTATTTGATTTGCGCTCTTCTCTTGCACGTCTTAAACGGTTTTGTGATTTCTGTATTTTAATGCATTTCCTGTGAAGCACTTTGAATTGCCTTGTGTACAATTTGTTCTCTACAAATAAATTTCCCTTGCCTTAAATACATCAATTCTATACAGTATGGATTTAGGAGTGTTAGGTCTGGAAGTCTGTACTTATTTTAGGCATATATTGCATAATACACTATTGCTTCTTAATTCTTCCTTCATAATTATTACATTTGACATGTCTCCCAGAATGACCATTAAAGGAATATCAATCTTCCTTTCCTCTGTCCCACTTCCTCTGTTCTCTGAAGACGTGTCCAGCCACTTTCTGTCTCGCTCCTCTTTTTCCTTAAAGCACTCTAGTCCAATCATTAATTTCATTGTCAAAGTCCGTTTGTCTTGGTACGGTCTGAACGACGAACAGTAGATAAAAATAACTGGGCTGGAGAGAAGAAGAAGGGCGCCTGTTTGAGACAATGGGAACATCAGATGGTCCTTGAGTGGATGAGTGTACATATGCGTTGGGAACGATGTGTGTGTGTGCGACTGTGGACAGTATGGCAGATCTGGGTTGGCTGCATCTAATTGAACGCTCATTGGTGTAATTGAAGGCTCTCAACGCTACAGCTCGTGGTGTTAAAGACTGGGACCAGATGTCATTCAGCTGTCTCACATCTCCTGCCAATCACTAATGCACGCTCATGCTAGCTTCCCGTCTCCCTCTTTTCCCCTCTCTCTCCTTTCACAGATGGAGGACCGACAGATCTCCGTCTTCAGACAGTGCCACTCGCCCCCGCGTCCAAATCACAGCTCATTTATTCACGCCACTGCGAAAGGGAGAAATGTGTGCTTCGGAGCTAAGACTGGGCACAAATTGTTAAAAGAGAGAGAGAGAGAGTGAGTGAAAAAAAAATAAAAAATACCACGTATGACCAAAAACTCCCAATAAGATTTGCCTTTGTTGCCAGGCAGTTTTTTACCAGCATCGTCTGCCTGAACAATTAGGAGCTTGTGGAGCATGGGAGAGAACAGAGGGAGGAAAACAGCAAGCAACATCAAGGAAGAGATGCGATAAAAGAAGGGTGCGACATTACAGGGAGGTGTGGGCGTGACTGCGAAAAAGAGCTCAAAATAAACAGTGAATGTGGCAGCAAAAGCGCACGCTCAAGAAGGATGGAGAAGAAAGTCAAACTAGGTGAGCTACGGTCTTGACAAGAAACAATGCGCCGTTCGTCATCAGCATGTAGATCCACGGTTTGACTTCTCTTTACTTTGACCACATTAGGAGACTGACAACAGAATCTGTATCTGCCATAGTGCAAACGAAACAAAATAAAAAAATAAAGCTCTCAATAGTTGACAAGTGGCACCATTTCGGACGATCAAACTTTTGCAAATGGCTACACATATTTCATGCCTAGACTTTTATGAAGAACCTTTAAGATTGTCTTCAGTCAAATAATGCCCTCCGTCTTTCCAGTGCAGTCCTATAAAGTTAATGCTTAAGTTTTATACTTTATTATCTTGTTGAACATATAAACTGAGTCTGCTTAGTTTGCTCAAGGCTTGAATTAATACAGAACGGGATTAAAACGATGTTCTTTTATTGGCTTCACTTCTGACACTGACACATCCCAGTCTTGTTCTTGACTCGAACGGTTCAGAATTACACACTTGTTATCATTTTTTTCTTATACTCCAAATTAAATTGTATGGTGTCTTAGTTAAAAAATAAAAAGCATGACAAAACCTTCACACAAAAGAGCCTGCGGTGCACGTGCTTCTGAAAAGACAAAACTGAAGCCATTTTCTCCAGTCCTTTTTTCCCTTTTTTTCCCGTTTTTGGACCGCATCCGTAACTGACATAAGCACGGTGCTAGCTACGGTTGCTCGCCCTGGGCACAACTTGTGTCTGGCCTCATTAAAAGATCAAGACAAATCTTAGCAACAGTTAATAAATCTGCAGGGCAAAGATCTCTCTTTACTCCACCATGCAAGTTCATCTGTTATGCTCTTTGGTCCGCTTTTAGAAGTCTGAAGACAAAAAAAGAAAAAAAAACAACATGGGGCAGTAACAAAGAGTCCGTGTCTGTGGAAGGAAGAGTTTATTATTGATCTGGACTCACCGGCCATCTGCTGGATCCCACTGAAGGCTCCAAGGTTTCCAGAAGAGGTGGCCTGCTGAAGCAACTGTGCACCAGGCAGAGGAGAAGAGAGAGAGGGTATGACATAGGTGCATACTCAGCCCTGAATGCCTGTTTGTACAAGGCTATGCACAGAAGTTAACATGAAGTAATGAGCAATTTAACGATGCGCTTTTTGCATCAGTGCTCTATGAGTAAATGAGCTGCTAATACAGCCTGATCTCTCCTCTAAGCAAGCACTGTTTGTATTCTGTCATGATTCTCCAAGACAAGTTGAGCATGAAAGCTCTAATCTAGCCCACTAATTAGATTCCACAACAAAAGTGAAATACTGACGCTGTCAAATATGGGCTCTTCAAAGACTAAAATTAACCGCAAATGAACATCTTGTCATTATTGCATGGATCATTTTACTCTCAAGAATAGCCCTCATTTCTTTAGTTAGGGAATAAGTAAGAGGTGATTAAAGTTCTGAAAAATCACCGTGCTTTACCATTAGAGTCATGGCAGCAGTTTTACTTTGGTGGTTTTTCTATAACTTTTGCTTAAACCCTATGATCGTAAGATAAGAAATGTCAAGCTACAATCATTTGACACCATTGTGAATCCTGGTGGGGGTAGTAATGCTGTTGGATGAGCTGATGTGGTGCTTGTTGGTCCTCTTACAGCCAGGTACTGTGGAGTGAGGCCCCCCAGGCCCGTCAGACTGCCCCAGGTGGTGGCACTGTTGAGCTGCTGCATCTGCTGTGCCAGCTGCTGCTGCAGACGCCGCTGCTCCTTGTCCTTCTGTGTGTCTGCAAACTTCACCACTATGGGAGATGAGCAGCCCTGTGAGGGGCCACAACAAAATTAATGAAAATAGGAGTAGATTGTAAAATCTGAATTACAGTTGAGCAAAATACAGCCAAGAATGAGATGAGAGAAATGTGTTAAATTGTGGAAGACACAATGCCTTTAAAGAACTTGCAAACTTGACTTGAGGGAGATTTAGAGGAGAAATAGTATTCTAAATTAAAAACGCTTTGACCCACACACATGCGGCAATGACATCGGCACTTTCACAGGAAGCGCAAGTCTAAAGCCGAAGGGCTTTCTTCTCTACCCCACAAGGGCTTAGTTATCTCTGAGTCCAGAATGGTTTCAAGTGAAGCAGATTTCCTGAGTTCAGCAACTATTTCATCATCTCATCAGAACAGAGACTTTCTGTGTGTCTCCGAGCTGAGTGAGGTAAAGGAAGAGAGCGTTTGGGATGACCGATGGAAAGGCCGAGAGAGCAAGATGTAGAGATTCTGACTATCACAAGAAGTGTGAATAATTGAGGCTATTTCAAGCTCTCAACCCAGTGACTAGAGCATGGGCTTGTGAGGTCTGGTCTGCTGCAGGCATATTGGACATCCACAACAACTGTAACATGAAAGATGACATGAAGAACAATGGGGCTTGAGACCGAGTGTCTGTGTGGCAGCGTCTCTCTGTCACACCACACCATTGCTCACACTCCACAATCAAAGCCTAACCAGAGGCAAATCCGTCAGAAACAAAGGCAATCTGCCACCATGGAATAAAAGCTTTTGATTGAAACATTTAGTTTGAAGTTCACCAGGCAACAGCGGAATGGGATTTGATCACTTTATAGCACTAATCCACACATGTGCTGTAGTTAGAGGTGAACAGGAGAAACCCATCATCTGTGGAGCGCGGGGCACCTGAGCTCGGCTGTCAGAACGACCAGTCATTTTGAATTAAGTGAACTCAATCAGAACCATTTAGCACACTTTCCAGACTGCACCGTGGTAGAGCTCAAACCTGAGGGACTACTTTCATCTGTTTTCAAGTCAGTTTGATTAATTTGCTTTTAACTAAAGGAACAATTATGATTCGCCCATCATTCACTAGACATACAATCAAAATGTCTGCAAAAAAACTGCAAAAGTATTTAAGTACTTTTTCAAATGTATTTTTGACTGATATTTAAATACGTAGTTAAATGAAAAAGGTGTGGATGATAAACATGACTACCAGTGAGCACTGGTTACTTCAGGTGTTGCTAGTTTGATCTTATCACTTAGACTAAAGGCCACTTGCCACGAACAGTACATGAGGATGGGGCAGGATGAGCATGTTTCCTCTCTGACAGGGCTGACCATATTTACTCTTTCTTCGGACTGTGGACATACAAAGCAGAGGAGACCATGGGAGAATTGCATTTGGACCCAGAGTGTCATTCCAGGACATTGCGTCTGCACTCGATTCCCCCTGAGACAACAGCTCCCAATCCTTCTCTGCTAAATATGTCATTACTCCTGCTGACATGCATCGAGTTTGAGGAAGTGTGCCCCAGAAGGAGAGGCCTGCCCCAGGACTGTGGAGGTAAGAGAGGGGCCTCTATGGACAGGTCTCTCTGGGAAAAAGGCTTGAAACATAAAACCTTTATCAGGGCCAGTGGCCACAGCATGGACTAATGTGTGTATTTAATAATTTTCAGAACGACAATTTGGAAAAACACCTACGCTTATCAAGCCTGAAGGTCAGAATGTTGTTCTGGATCAGTGTTTATTAAGGCTGTCTTTTGTGTAAAATATCATAAATCTATCAACCAGTAGACACTCAAAATATATTAACTGACAAGATTAACAGTTCCAGTATGTTTAAAAACCCCCATTTGTACAAAGATGGAAGTGAAATGAGAGAATTAACTAGAACCAAAGCGCTAGTTCTCTGTGAGCAATTATCTCGTGGCTCTCATCATGTTTCACCCCACTGAGGCCTGTTTTGTCCTGTTAAAATAATTTGACAGCCTTGCTAATGTTTAGAGGTATTTGCTGCTGCTGGGAGCTCTGAAAAACCCTGCCAGTGGGTGAAATTACACCTCATGTTTGTAAAAGTAAATTAGAAAAGCATCTGATTTGTTTTGAATATGGCACTCTTTAGAGACAGGCTAGACCCGTGTAATGATTTGGCAGGAATGTGTTACAGATTTATTTTCATACAGTTCCTCCACGCAAGCAGTTCTCTAGCAAACAAACTGAGGGGAGGGCACATTAGGAAGGGCATCTGATGTGAAACTGTATACTGAATAAAAAGCTTCTGGTGATGAGGGCTGTAGGCCCCCGGGCCTCGATATCTCCATCTAAGAGATTAATTAGAATAAATAAAAGAGGGTGGGAGGGGCACGAAGTCACTAACACTGCTGTGTGTGACCTGTAGGCCTAAATAGTGTAGCTGCAGGAAGAGGCGTGAAAGGGGTGTGGTTCTGCTCCCGAATTTAAGATAACAAACTTATCTTCATTTGCTCTTGTCAACATTATTTATATATACAGTTAATCAATAATTGTGATTATTCAGGTCACAATATAACTACAAGAACTAAAACATGTCAATTTTAGAAGCAAAACTCTGCATTTTTGAGTCCAATAATCCCCAAAAATGTCCCAAGTACTTTTTATCTGGCTGTTTTTGTCACATTAACATTATTTTGTCATTCAGAAAATTCTGTTTCCTAAAGCTCACAAACTGGAACTTAAAGAAAATGTAAGATTTCACTGTCATTGTGAGTGTTGTAAAATTGTGAAGCTGTAGAATAGATTCAAACAACATGCACTGAATAGATGTTTGCACTGATATATTGTATACTGTGTTGTTACTCAAATCATACTTCACACCTTTAAATGTTGTAGCGCAGGTAATTATGGCATGGAGAATGTGTGAGCTGACCGAAAGTGCACCTCAGCATGAATCACCATCAAAAATGTTAAAAAGTTTTGGTTCTTCCGACTCACTCAACCACAAGTTCACTGAGCTAAAGCGCACAAGTGCAGAGCTGAAACACAACACTCTGAGACAACCGTGAAGGGAACATTACACACCACTATCTCAGACACACACACACACACACACACTTATACCTTGAAAATCAATCTCCCGTAGCTTTCAGGAGAGTTTCTGCTCAGTGACCCTGTTATCTCACTTACTTAGCGCTCGCATAGCTTTAAATGTCAATGTGTGTCATCTCCCAGCACTAATTGGAGGCTGAATGGCACAGTGGTTAAATGCATGAAATGTTTTTATTACAGATCTGTATGCCAAATCAATTGGGAACAGACAGTTACACAAAGGATTTGATTTACTTCCCCAACACTGACTTTCTGCTCGGTTCTGCTCATTCATAAGTGCAGTCATAAGGTGGAAGACAAATTCAGAGGATAACTCCAGCAAATGTACATTGGGTTATCAAAGAAAGTAAAAATTAAATGAAACAGTTGGATGTCACACGAATAAAAGAAAGTAGGATGTATAACAACTACGGCCACTGTTACCCACATCATTTCTCATGTAAAATATTGTAATTTGCTGCATGCTGTAACTACTGTGGATGTTATTTCATCCCACACCATTACATGCGTTAACTTTACAGAAACTACTTTATCTATTCACTTTGCACAGGTAGAAAACAAAAAAAAAACCTTACCTATACAAACACTAACTTGCTATTTTGCTTGTTTATTCTATCCTATTAACAATTCATGCTCCGAGCGTTCCCATGGACAGTTAAAGAAATACATCTGTTTTCATTCATATCATAGATTTTCCCACTTTGTAAACGTTATTATCAATTTCCCGCAGACACGTGTTTGTTTGATATTAAATTTCCTTAATTCTTCTGCACCAGCGGCACAGTTGAGGCCGTGGTGCGTTCGCGGTGCGTTCGTGCGTTCGCGGTGCGTTCGCGGTGCGTTCGCGGTGCGTTCGCGGTGCGTTCGCGGTGCGTTCGCGGTGCGTTCACGGTGCGTTCGCGGTGCCTCGCTATTGTGCGTTGGTGTCAGGTGCGGTGCAAGGGGTGCTAAATGTGTGCTTTGACACAGTGAATGATACACGGCAGATATCGGCACAAAATAAAACCCAATACAACACAACCAAGCCGGCCCACTTGCTTCTGGCTGTTGTGTCTTCAGAGGCTTCACTACGAATTACCTGTCGAGCTGATATCCACTTTCATTATGGTGTGACATTCAGGGGAGCGTGTGTTTTTTTGCGTCTGCCGTGTGCCCGTGTGTACCTGAATGTCACAGCGTAATGAGAATGGATATGACAGTGACAGGGCCATCAGTAGCGCGGGGTCTGCCTCCTTTTCTCCTCGTGACATGCCGTGTGGACGTGACACACACAACGTACACACACAATCTTGTTTTATCTAAGACAGTGGGCTACAATAGAGCCAAGATAATAACCAAACTCTATTTTCCAGACTTCATTCCCTCATTCGGACCTGAAGTAATTACTTTTAAATTGCAAAACTGAGGAACATTAACAAACGGATGCGGCAATTTAGGTCTGCCTGGGGCTAGAAACAGCTTGTTTTCAAATGGAAATGAAGGTATTTTGCCATTGTCCGGTGCAACATTGCTGTGTTATGGTTTAAGTCGTGTTTTTTTCCTAAATGCTGGATAAAAGCGCGGAGCACTGCTAGTGTTTACCAAGCCCATTGTGGCAGAACAGCGCTCAGAGCGAGGATAATTCTAGCATAATACTAACTCTGTTGGGAGAAAGTGTCACTTCTTCTAGTCAGGAGAGACACGCTGCTGTGTCTGCTCTTACAGCCAGGTCAAAGAGTTCAACTCTTGCCTGGTATTAGCAGAGGGGATTTAAACCGATTCTCTGTGTGAGCTATGATCTGATTTCCCTTAAGTAGCGTTTATGGCTTTAAAAATGGTTTAATACTTGTTTTGAGTGATTGATCTGTGTTGTAAAAGAAATGTTTTGTATTTGTATATCTAATTGTTTAGGCAGAAATGTCCCCAGTTCACTCTACATTTATCACAGTTAAGGTGTCAACAAGTCTATTCACATAAAAATATTGCCCAATAAAGCAAATGATTTGCAGATAAAATGAGTAATGCATTATGATTTAGGCCAGGGTTATTCAGCTTAATTTTCCCAAGGGCCAGATGTTTTGGAGGGCCAAGGCCCCGGGGCTGAATAGCTGCACGACGTGGCACCACTTTTAACACAATTTGAGGTGACAGGTCTGGATCTGTTTCAATAATGATAAAGTAACTACGCCTATATTAGACTTTTGTGGAAAACTAAAAGACAAAAGGCTTTACCAACATCCATTCATTTTTCATACATTTTCTACCGCTTGTTCCATTAGGGGGCCCGGGTGACAGGAGCTTATCCCAGTGACTTTGGCCTGGTGCACCCTGGACAGGGGCCAGCTCATTGCAGAGTTAACACAGAGCCATAGACACACAGAAAACTATTCACTCATTCACTTGGGGCAATTTACCTAACACATGCATGAGTTTGGACGGGCGGGAGGAAGCTGGAGTGAGAGAGAACAAGGGAGGAACATGCAGAAGTGATGTTCGCCAAGGAATCAAACTCATGACTAGAATTAGGACTAGACTAGCCTATCAGGACTCACTCTGAATCAAATGGATGATAATAGGCGACACGGTCTCGCCTCACAACAAGAAGTCCACTCTACCGAAAAAGAGATGCTAAAATCTCAGTGGTACTTTCCTGCTTTAATAACAACAACAAAAATAAATCAGGTCTGAACCAGGGTCAAACCAGTCTAAAGCAGAATTAAACAATAGGTAAATGAGGACGAAACCAGATCTCTTATTAAACCAGTAAACAAGAGGCCTTAAATTGAATAAACCTGATATAGGGTATTCTATTCCCTCATTCTATCCCCTCATACTCCAAAATACAAAATTATATAAACAGAATTATGTTCCTGGTGTACTATACAATCAGCCAATAAGCACACGCATACACACATACACACATACACACAGGCACACACACACACACACACACACACACACAGCGAGTGGGAGGAGCCTCTGTTTCTACATGCCAGAGCTTATTATAATGATCATCTCAAATGAGAGGGCTACAAGGTGAATACCACTTGTCGTCTTCCCTTAACACAGCCTGATATTACCGGTACTATATTTTTGTTTCCCTCAAAGTCTTCAGACTGGCATTTGTTGTACAGCGTGTAATTCTCTTTCCCAATCACAGGGCTGTCACCCCGGCCTGTCAAGAACCTACCAATATTAACAAGATTGCCGCAAAACGTGCCGCGCACACCGGGGCCCGAGCTGCGTCCCCATTACTGCAGTGCCAGGGTCGCTGTAGCTCTGATGAGGTCTGTAACACCACCTGCCCATTCCAGACTCTTGTGTCAAAGGTACTCATGTCCTATAACCGTTTTTTGGGAAGTTTGCCAAACTTTGTCCTGTTCAAAATGCTCATCTAGGCAGTATAATCATGGAAGAATGTGTGGGGGGTTTTCAACAAGGCAACACAATCTCTCTCTGTCAAAACTGTTTTTTCTTTGTTGTATAGTGATTGAATCAGAGTACCCATTACTGACAAAAACCTGACCAGAACAATATTGCAGACCGACTAAAGGAAATGCAGACAAAACTATAGCCAACTGCATTAACAAAACAACTAGAAGACGTCTTATTATTCCTCTCATTTTTGTTGCAAGTTTTTGTGGTGACATTTGTTAAGGTGGACTTTTTAAAACTACAATGACTGTGGCAATGTATTGACACATCGCCCTATATCTTAAGTGAACTGTTCCGATAGCTCCTTGCAAGATTTTGAAGTGACTTGACAATTTTCTTTTTAAATAAAATGGAATAAAAGGAGAGATGGCAGAAGGACGAGTATACTGTACCTCCATAGTCTGCGACTGGTGCATGGCTTTGATTGCATTCTGTGCCATAGCTCTTGTCGAAAACGTGACAAACGCGCATCCTGTAATAGGGAGGGGGATATGGAGGGACAGTGGAGAGGAGAGGGGGGACGGCAGAGGGGTGGGGGGAGACGAGAAAGAACAAAAACAAGACAAAAGGGTTGGACACATCTTTGTTATAAATAAAACTAAAAACAACAAGAACAACAACAACAACAACTACAACCAGAACAAAACAGATTGATACAGGACAACAGTATCGTCAGTTGCTGTAGGAACAACACAGTGTCATGACAACCACGATCCCATTTCATAACGTTGACCCTCAGCCCTGCCGTTCACAGTCATCGCAGGACGTTTTAAGTCACGGCGTTTTAGTGTCAGAACTTTGGGATCGTGCCTTCCTCAAAAGACCGTCCCTTTGCGCCATCACACTGGCACTGAGTTAGTTACACCTGAATTCAAATTTTCAATAATGCAACATTGTAAATCAGATTGTAATTTGCACGAGGGCGATTTGAATTCGTTTTGGGTTTGTATTGCGGGTCTGATTGGATGCCCTCTTTTTTCTGCTCGAGAAGGAGAAGAAAAAAAGAAAAAGAAGCACCGCGGCAGCAGAAGGGGGGAAGGGGGGGGGGGGGGGGGGGGGGGAGTGGGAGGGCCGGGGGGAGACAAATATCTACGGGGGCTCGGGAAAATGGAAATCAGATAAAAAATAAAATTAAGTCGGACGGAAGAAAAGTAGACACGCACCAGTCGGATTGGTTGCCCTCCTTTGACAATGATTTGAGCCAATCAAGATGGCGGAGGTAGTTTTTATGGCGTGTTATGGGTTGTTGTTTGGGCGTGATGTAAGATTGCACGGCTGTTGAGGGAGTGATTAGAGGAGATAATGCGAGGAGTGCTTCACCAACCCCCTGGGCTAATAATATGCTAACAAACTCACCAAGCTACGTTAGAGCAGCCAGGCCTGAACCGATTAGACAAATGCTCACAGACACATGCAGCGTGTTCAAGTTTGGCTGGCAAAACGGTAGCTTCAGAAAGGCAATCTGAGGTTAAGATCTGCCTGGTAATATGAACGGAGGGCGTGCAGGCAGAAATATGCATGTATCTTTAATATTATTATTGTACTGATCATATTTTCAAATCAAATGTTCTCAATTGTGCAGTGATACACAGGTGACTTCATTCATTTTAGTCTTGATATTGGACAAATATTGCGGTATACCGGACCCAAATTTGTTTTGTGCTGTGACAATATTTTATGTTTTCTACATGTTCTGTTGTGTGGGATTGAAAACTCTGAGTTGTGAGTTTTGTAAAGGATAAAAGACAACGTAAATTAATCATATTTTTATATTTTCTAGTTCAATGACCTAGTCCAAAACATAAGAGCTGGGGTGCTTTCTCCTTTTATAGGCCTTTTCTGAAATAGGTCACTCTTACTTCTGATCGAAAGGACTGCCTTTTATTAGCTTTGTGACTATCTGTCATTTAACTGACTCGGTTTCACAAGGTTGTCCTGCTTCCCCCAGAACTAGATCATCTCTGAAGTCGGCTCCATTTGGGTTAGCCTTCCAGCGGAAACCTATTTATGAAACGCTCATGGATAGCATTAATAAACCGCTTGTAGAGAAAATAATCAAATATGTGCACCAACAGCCTATTAGTTACTTTGTACTCGGTTAGAACTAGCTAGTTGAATACCTTATGAGAGTGAGATGGGACAAGGTTTGAGCGCTAAAAATACCTCACGGGCCGCATTCTGTCGTCAGCGAAGAACCAAACAGTCCTTTAATGAAACTGGGGTAGCTCCCAAGGCCCAGCCATCCACTTGTGGTGCGATCCATATTTTATTAATAGCTGGATGGTAGAGCGCGTTTCTGATTGATACCGTGAATTAAAGCGCTCTGCAGTACATCTAGGTGGGACTCAGAGCCTGTGGGACTTAAAGCAATCCTAAAAGACCTACTTATTGAGCGCTGCTTGTTTACTCGCCAAGTCTAAACATGAATTTTCCCTACTGCTCGGTGCTAAGATTTGGCCATTACATCTGAAATATTCATGAGGACAAAAGAGCAAAGTCAGGAATGGGCTGGGAGAAGGGAAAAGGGGAGGATGTCTTGGAAAAAGAGGACAAATTGGCGTGAGAGTGGATTCTAGGACATGCCAGTGTGAGGAGATACAGGGCGGAGCAGTTTTAAAAGCAGCAAAGGAGCATGGGAGTTTGAGTCGCAGTCGTGTGGCAAACGCCTTTCTTCTAGCTTTTGAGAGAGAAAGGGAAAGAGATGGGAGATTTGTGACAAGGAGACGAGATAAAGACAAATAAACATCTATAACATGTGACAGCCATAGAAGAAGCAACGTGACGCATCCATAACGACAGCTAGTGCGACAGCCAGAGGAGCAGGAGGAGAACGGGTCAGAAGTTTGGGTTCAAAAACCTTCCCTCCATCTCCTCAACACATGGAAACCACAGGGGGGGCGGGGGCGGGGGCGGCAGCAGGAGCAATGGAAGAAAATACATTGGAAGGGATGGCAGTTTGGAAAGAGATGGATACAGGTGTCGCTGTCCGGGCTAGAATATGTAACTAAAGCGTAGCTCCCACTAAACGTATTTGATTTCTTAAAATGGCCACCTCTGCTGTCTTGTAAACCAGCAGCACCTTAGAAGTGAGAATCTATTATCTACTATTTATCAGATTACATTGGCCAAGATTTGCTTTATAACGCGAGATTGGCATGCAAAACAAGGACACAAAAATATTTGCCTTGCTCTTTTAAAACCGTACTTCTTACATGTAGCGGTAATACAAAATAAAATCCACTGACTGTCCTGAACCTACCGCAAAGCTAAACTTGAACCGCAGAGAAGATGCAAATGGAGGTTTTAATGGGACAGGAAGGAAAGGCTGATGAGAGACAAGAGTGAGAGAAGGGGAGGAAAAAAACAACAAAAAGAGAGGGATATAGAGAGACAGCTAAAGGAGAATGTTCATAGAGCGGCCTCCAGGTGCACCACTGATTCATCTATATGATAAAATTACTCCCGTAGAAGCTCTGATTAGCTGTGCAAACCGACATAGCTGAGCATTTTCTTATAAAGCACTGTCTAAAATCTAAAATGTATGAATCTCTTTTAAAAAGAACCTGCAATAAGAGTTAGAAAGTAAGAGTAACATGCCCATGCACTTGTCACAAATACAGAATGTGGTGTAATGAATCAGCAGTGCAGCAGGTACTGGAGGCAGTGTGATAATATTGTACATGAGGAGCAGTGGTGCAGATAGTGGGGAGGCACGCACCTCTGCTCAGTCCGTCTGGACCTCGGAGGATCCGGCACTCCTCGATCTGTCCGAACGCGGAGAACATGACCCGGATGTCGTTCTCATTGCACTTCTTCGACACCATCCCGATAAACAACTTCCTGTCTTCAACCGCTGCAGAAACAAGAAGCAGCATTGTGAGTATATTCTTTTTAACGTTTATTATGTTGCATGTTGAAGTGAAGATGTGTTGAAAAAACAAAACAAGGTTCAATAGATTAACAAAGTATTGCAGACTGTTTTTAGTACTGGAGTTCCACTTGACTTCAGAACTATGTATTTGGGCCTCAAAACTACAGCCATGAAACCAATAAATGGATACCTTTGGAGCATACTTACAGATGCACAAAAAGGCCAAATATTACATTCAGACTTGGACAAAGACTCAACACAGACTTTGGATCAAATGAGATGACTGCCGTATTTTCCAGACTATAAGACTTTTGACATCGTTTTGGCCGGGGTGCGACTTATACCAGACACTTACGACTTAGTTTGTTGTCTATGCGTCATGTAGCTGAAGGTGTTACGTTAGCATGTGTAAACCTATTCATCAAGTTCTCTAATCCGTTATTGTTTTAAATTGCATTTCAAGATGAAATGTCTGTTCTTGGTCTTGGATTTATCAAATAAATTTCTCCAAAAAATGCGACTTATACTCCAGTGGTATGTCCGACTACATCTTAAGTGCGATGTAAAGTGTTTGCATGCTCTCGCTCTCTCTGTATCTTGTTTCTGTTTCTGTTTTTGTTCCTACATTTTATGTTTTATTATCTTATTCTTTTAAAGGATTTTTTGGCCCGTAAGTTTTTATTAGGACAGCTGAGATGACAGAGAGAAGGGAGGACATGCAGTAATCTGTCAGAGCTGGGATTTGAACTCATGACACTGCGGCCAGCTGCATAATTGAATCCACTCACATCCAGATTTCTCTGGGACATTGAAACTTCAAAGACCCATAGGGACATAAATATCTCCCCTTAAAAGCCTTAGTACTTAACAAGATTTTTATGGAATGTACAGAAGGATTTCAATACGTTTGGTAAAAAGGATATTCTAATTCCAAGCCTGATTTATAAAGTTTTAAGTAGATTGAGTTTACTCAAAAACTAAAAAAAGATATCGAAAATCCAGTAAATCTTTTTTGCATCTAAAATGTCAACAAAATGAAGCAATATCTTAGCTGTAAACCTGGCTCTGTCCATTTATCAGATTTAAACGTTGCCAAAAAAATGACACAAAAAAGTGTTTTCTTACATTTATGTGAGTACAATAGGAGATGTTTCAAATTATCTTTAAATCAAAGATTTCATAAATAATAAACCAATTTGCAGAGCCAAAACCCCCCAAACAGAAGCCCAACAGAGCAGTGCAGAGTCACCAAAAGCAGGATTATGAGGACGGAAAAGTCATCAATGTGGACATTATGGTTGATCTGTTGAGATATTTTGAAATCCGGAATCATATTTATGATTTTATCTGGAGGCTTCTTCTATAAACCTAGACAGATGAATGGCATGGTCTAAGTTATTTCCTGGAAAAAAAACTAGTGTGAAAAAGATTGTAACTGAAGTTCAGGGCTAAACAGCACAAAGACTTGGCACTTGCATTATATACTATGTAGTGTGAAGGCCACGGAATAAACCTGGCAGAAGGTTTTTTAGATGTGAACACAAAGTAAAGTAAAAGAAAACCTTCTATGAAACTGGATGATGACGGGTGAAAAACACAATCCTAAATGAGGGAGAAGTGAAAGAATATAACCAAAGTGGTGTGGAGTGAATGAGACAGACAGACTTCACGTATTTCATCATGCCATCTGTGAGCTGTGATCGATGTCTCATTATCACTTGTGCAGTGGGACTGTGCAGCTTGTCCTCCCTCACACGTCTGTTCTGCCTGTGTCTATGTGTTCCTCTGACACAATCCAGCCGGTCGCCGGTGCAATCTCCAGGAAAGTGCTCCGACTCCAGTTAGTGCAGAGCGATGTGTGTGCGGCGTGTTTCTGAGGTACTCCCAGGCAACTCCTCAACCCCAAACAATAATAGTGCATTTATAAGTTCCCACTGCATCCAATGTAATGCTAATCCAATTCAAGTTTAATGAGGAAACTGACAGTTCTCACCGCGAGGCGAAAGAGATAAGCGGTCTGTTGCACTCTGGGAAATCAATAGCACACTTGTTTATTTTGCCGTTTGAACTGTTTGTGTATTTAAAATAAAACACACAACCATTGGGATACACTGCTAAGATAAGTGTACTTTAGAAAGGGGCTTTAACTCCTTTGTACATAATGTGTATGTGTGAGTGTGCACATCACTCCAGAGGAAGATTACCACAAGTCTAACAGCAATGTAATTAATTTACTGCGCGTCGATAGGAAGAGAGAGAAAGGGAGCAGATATGGTTACAATTGACTGTGTTTGTGTTTCAGGAGGAGCGGCACAGGCAGGCGTGTGGGTGATAAGACTCATGGAGCTGACTGTGGGATGATCTGGAGTCAAGTTTGCATTCTGGGAAAAATTGGAGTGAAATTGGCTTCATGCTGAGTTTTAGCACATTAGGAGACGACCAAAAAGAAAAAGACATTTGCCAATACAGTGATTTGAGAGTTAAACTGTACATCTTCCAGCTCGTGTCTCAGTCTTTCATATGTTCTACAGACTAAACTAATAAAGCTATGAGCGACCATTCCTCATTGTTACAGCTGCTCTAATGCGGAGTATATTAAAGGTCATTACCATTAAGTGGATGGATATGTTACGTATGGTCTTTGCTATATTTCACAATTTTGGCGGCAGGCAGAAGCTTCTTTATTAAGTTCTAGCATCGTTAGCTCCACAGTTAGGTCTTATAAACTCGTATTTCACAGCATTTTACTGGGGCAATGATTGGTTTTATAAAGCTGACTCCCGCGGCTGGGTGAATATGACTATAGCCTTACAGTGGACACTGTGACAGCATTTGGCTTCGAACACATCAGAGAAGTAATAAAACAGAGCTATCTAATCTATCAGGCTAAGGATAGCTCACTTAAAATCGCTAAATAAGAATTACAAAATTGTAACAAATGTTTGAAGTAAACACACAAGGTAATGCCACATAAACAATGGTGTATTTGGTGCACAATGTAACTATTTTGGTGGGGCCCTGTCACCTGCTTGTCTCCATGGAGATGATATTGATTTGCTTGTAATGTTTCACAGTGTGACATTAAACAATATAGACCGAACAATATGAACGCAACACTTTTTTATTTTAGCTCGCATTTTTCATGAGCTGAACTCAACTTGTGTATTACTGAGCAATTAATATTAATATTAATAATCCACCCCACCTCACAGATGTGGCATATGAAGAAGCTGATGAGACGGCATGAATATTGCACAGGTGTGCCTTGGGCTGGTCACAATAAAAGCCCACTCTGTTTTGCTGACACAGTATGCAGAGCATCCCAAACATGCTCTATGTTTATATTTTTGTTCAGTGTATCCTGCATTCACTCCCTTACAAGTGTATATATATCAGGTCAAACACTAAAATCTCTATGAAGATAGCCTTGTGGTAGACCTGACAGTGAACTCATTCCTTAACACATTTCTGTGCATTCATTTACTGAAAATAAATGATTAAAATAATGATTGTTTCAACAGAAGGTCATTCAGTGATTCCTATTCTGATCAATTCAATTCTACGACGCATTTCTATAAAAACAGCATTGAGGATCGCAGCCACCCTCCCTACGCTTACTTAAACTGTTACACACGGTACACTGTTGCTAGGGCTGAAGTCTGGGTTGAATTACTATTATTTATCCCGTGCATACACACCATTTTCACTTTTAATTGAGTTGGCATACGCAGATTCGATCACGACTCTTAAGACCACACTAAATGTAAATCATCTACATTAAACCTCAATCTACAGGTACATACAGCTTTATTATATTACGTGAGCTGCCAGTGGGAATTGAGGCATGGTTCACTATAAGGCCAAGCGATTCAACTTGCTCTGACCCCCCTCCCAAGCAGCTTAATAATTCATTTTACATAAAAAATATATATCAGCATTTCCCCCCCTACAGTCATGCTTTTTCGTCTCACATTCTTAGCCTGGTCCCTCGGTGCTTTTGCCACTCGTGCAGCGATCAAACATCAAACATACAGCATCCGGAGATACTGTGGCCATTACCAAGCCAATTCAGAAACGCTATGGAGATAGAGGTCTTTGGAGGGCACTTACCATTCGACTTCTCACTGTCTGCAGGTTTCATTTGAATCGGGTGGTGCATCTGAAAGAGACGAAGAGAGAGGGGAAAATGAACCGATGCACAAACAAGATGAATAACTCCAATACTGTCCACAATAATAATAATAATAATAATAATAATAATAATAATAATAATAATAATAAGAAGAAGAAGAAGAAGAAGAAGAAGAAGAAGAAGAAGAAGAAGAAGAAGAAGAAGAAGAAGAAGAAGAAGAAGAAGAAGAAGAAGAAGAAGAAGAAGAAGAAGAAGAAGAAGAAGAAGAAGAAGAAGAAGAAGAAGAAGAAGAAGAAGAAGAAGAAGAAGAAGAAGAAGAAGAAGAAGAAGAAGAAGAAGAAGAAGAAGAAGAAGAAGAAGAAGAAGAAGAAGAAGAAGAAGAAGAAGAAGAAGAAGAAGAAGAAGAAGAAGAAGTGTACTCCAAGTTATATTGGTTTGCAAGAGGTAAGACCGGGTGTGGATTTTCATTTTACCTGATTTACAACAAGCATTATTTTTCATCAACATAGCAAACATTTCATATTTATTGTCGTGGTTATGATGATCGCTTGGAGCCCGTTAAAGAAATGGGTGCATTGATTACAGATGCACCCAGGAAATGCACGTTTCCGCTCTGCGTCTCAAACCTTCTCTTCTGTCCCCGTTAATTCTCTTGCTCTCTTGTTCTTTTATGGGAGATTATGTGGCTGTTTGATCTGCACATTGAATGACAGTGATTCTCCAAATCTACCACAGTATCAATCACGCTCTGAGTCAAATACCAGGCAGCAGCATGTGTCCGTGCGAGTGTGGATGTGCCCCGTCTTACCCATAATGCCCCTGGGCTCAGTCGCGCTGTGACAGAAGGCTTTGATCTCCCAATTCTATCACACCTTTACACCAACCCTCTCCCTCTTGCACTGGTTCTTATCATCTCGACTCTTTTCCCTGAGACCGGTCCCAGACAGACCCCCACACTTTGTCTGAGGCGCACTTCACAGAGTGACCTGAGGGGGGCAGTGCATGGTGGAGATTACGCTTTGTGTTCTACTTTTTCAGCTGAAATCAGTTATTTTCTTTCCTGATTAATTTGTGCTGTAGTGTATATGCTAATTTCATGTGAACATCCTCATCTAAGTGACGCTACTGGAACACATCAGTGCCTCATGACTCCTCTTGATACATTTCATAGCTAATTTTGTTTACATCCAAAATTACCGGTAGGTGCTCGCTCTGCTTCATTCTGATCATAATTAGCAGGCTTTATGGCTTCAACTGATATGAATGATCATACGTAATTTTCTCGAACATAATCAACATTTAATAAAATACAGAAGAGCTAGAATACAGAAAGGCATCGCTAAAGGCACTAAATTTGCTGTGAATAACAATAAGAGAATGAAACCTAGAAAAGAACAAGAAGAGCAGTAATCAAGGGTAGACAAGGATAGGTACCCTGTGGGCTTGTCTCTTTTCGGTGTCAAAAACACAAGGACAGATGCTGGGACATGGAGGTGTGTGTGGGGCTACAGCCACATCAAAAAACAAAGTCATGTCAAAGCAAAACCTGGAAGCCCCATCAAGTCACTTCTCGTTAATCCATTTCAAAGGCTGTCCTCCAAAGGCAAAGGAAAAATAAAACCGAAACAAAAGCCGTGACAGCATTCGAAGCATCACCGTCACTCACTATGGAAGAATGCTGCCAAAAGCTGGTGAGGAGAGCACAAGCGTCTCTCACACACAAATTGCAGCAGCACCTTCGCTCAGGTACAAAAAAACAACAACCCCAGTCCAGTTTAGAGGCGTCTCCACCTCAGGTCTGTCTGCCCCTACACCCTGCGGGCTGCGGCTCTGTCGACATGTTTGATCTGAGTTAGCCCCCGCCGAGACCCACAAAGCATGACTCTTCTTTCGCTATCCCACAATTCCACTGTGCCGTTTCTTTTTGCCTGGCAGGCCCACAGCCACATTCTGCCATTCATTATGCACTCAGCAGGACCCCGACAAAACTACTAAGTCCTCGCCGCGCTCAGCCTCGTAAAAACGCACAAAGAGGAAAAAAACGTCTCTGCGCAGGCCATGTGTGCAGCAGGGAGGATGCTGCGTTGGCATTTACCCACACAACGATCTCCACACAGCAGCTAAATACACACGAGTGACAATTACTGTGCGGAAATGTTATCTTTTCTTTACATTTTAATCAGATCGCTCGCTTTCCCTCCTGGGTGTAGCGACCAGCGACCATATTTATTTATTTACTTTTTTATCTTACTTGGTGGTGAATTAGATTTATCTC
>NW_027315834.1:16607523-16615023 GCF_026437365.1 Eucyclogobius newberryi | reverse complement strand
TGTGTGTACTTATGTGTGTGTGCTGTTTGCAAAGAAGAAACCACTGGACACCCATCAGACAAACCATTATGGTCATTGACAGGAGAATAACAGTCTATTCATCATGGCACATGTCGAAACAGTAAGCCAGTGATTATGTTGCAGTCAAACTTAAAGAAACGTACGCACGGAACGGACAACACTAAGATTCACAGCTTTGGCACAGTTTTTTCAAAGCAGTGTGTACTTATACTTTGCCTGGCAAGTCCAGAATTATATTTTTAAACAAAGGGATATGAGTCTGGTCATGTGTGCCCCTGATTGGATAATAATATTATTAGCCTATAGCAACAGCTCAGACTCTTCCGTGTTTGTGATTGATACAATGTTTTATAATTAGATGCTGCAAAGAGTGGTCTGATTTTGACACATAGTGCTGCTTTTAAATCATGATTTATACACATAAAATAATAAACGTACTTCTTACACATTAATTGTGGTTCAGATAGTGACATTTGAGAATATTCTTCGTAGCATGATGTTGTCTTGTGTGTTGAAAAAGTGGTCATAATGTTTTGGCTGGTTCCTACGGGAAGTATAAGGGAAGATGAAGATAATTTGAATGTGAAATTTAAACCTTAACAACACCTGTGTGAGCTGTCTTGGTTTCCGTTCAACCTTTTTATCTAGCACTTGTTGGAGGTCTAACCTTTCAGTGCGTTGCATAATATCCTCCAGGCTATAACGCATGAATGTTTGATGACACCGTGCATGTACATGATACATTTAATAAGCTACAATGCTATATTTCGGCTGTGACAAGCTCACCATCACTACTATTATCACCACTTCCTGCACGGGTCTTTGGCTGTTTATGGCGCTTGACTTTCACAGCTGTTCTTGTGCGCTACAATCGAAGTGATCTCTGGTTTATTCAAAGTCAATTCATTTATTTTCCGTGGGATTGAAGAGCTGCAAGGAAAGCTTTAGCCGTGGAGAGGTGATGTGTGTGACAGCTCGTGACTGAACAAACACATTAAACACAGGCCACAAACATTAGGTCGCTCTCTTATCTTATCGCCCACTCGGTGTCAAATACGTTCTTGTCTACAGGATTTAAGTATCAGTTTGCAAATACATGGCTTGTATGTCATAAAATGATTAAAACTGAAAACGTATGCTCGTGCCTTCGAAAGTGATAGATTTGTGTACAGTGCAGTTTATAGATTGAGTAATGGCTGGCGGGAAACTCTTCACTCCATCACAACTATTTGTTCGCAGATTTTGACAGTGTTGAAATGCCCAATGAGATGCCGTTTTACCACGCAGAAGAACATCCTTTTTCACCCACTTTTGACAAATCAGTGCTGTCAGGTTACTCCAGACGCCTTCCATACACACACACATAATACACCTAGTTTTGTTCATGTATCAACAGCAATACACTGTACAGGCTCCGATTTATCAACTGCTTGTGATTTTACATTTATGTGTGTGCGGCATACATATGTTCAATGCAACATTTATTTATTATATATTATATTTTCCAAAAAGTCAGTTTTGCAGGACAGAATTGCCTGGGGATGGGCCGATATGGATGTTTTGAGCCGATACTGATATGCGATATTTGTTTTTTCTGCTGTTGTCGATAACAGCCGATGCCGATATTTTTGATGAAAACCATAGCAAGGCCCACAAGTTGAAGTAAAGTTCACATATTAGCTTTTCACTTATAAATAAATAATAACAGATAGCTAAAACAATAAAATAATGTATTTATCACTATAAAATAGTGTGTAAACACATCGCTTTATTTTAGCCTAATTGCACTTCGATTCGAAATCTGTACTTTTTATTGAAATCTGCACATTTTGTTAGATGTAGACAACAATCACTATTTAGTACTTCCACTCAGTAGATGCCAGAAAGATGTTCAGAATCAGAATCAGAACAGAAATGTTTACTGGGCAGTTGAAATTGATGGCTAGATTACGTCTCAAATAATGTATACAAGATATTGGGAAGCTCTGGTGATTTATGACCTCTTGCTATATTTGTATTTGTGACAAAGAAATTGGATCCACACAGCAATATTTTGGAGCTGCCAAGTCTTTTTCATTTCACTTGTGACGTTTTCTACACATATTGGTATTTGTAGCTATTTAAAGCTACAACGCATAAAAAACAAATGGCTGCTTTCATTTACAAGTTCCTTCATAGTCACACTGACAGGCTCCAGGCCGCCAGCGCTCCAACATGAAAGTCAGTGGTTTCTCACGTGGTTGAGAACGATAATAGACATCATCACTTACAGTCAGCAAACTTATCCAGCACTCTGTCCACCAACTTGACAATAAATGACAGATTAAATGTGCAACGTCTTTTGGGTTGTAATTCCGAGCTTTTAAACCTCAACCTTGCTCAAGATTGTGCTCACTTTGATGGAGGCTTTTGATGTTCCTTTGGTTTGCTGGAGAACAGTCAACCTCACGCCTGTTCGCTGCCAACGGAGCATCACTAATTATCTCGGCAACAGAAAGGTAAGGGAGGTGGGGATCTGCGTGTGTGTGGTCTCAGTTCAACGGCAGGTTTTAATGAGCCCCATGCTTCTTATCTAGCTCAGTGCTCGGCAAACGCTCTGATCCACCCACATGGAGGATAGAACTACCCGTGTGGACCAGCCCTCCACCCCAGTCTTCAGGTATCCAAGCCCCCTCTTATGCCAGCAACCAAATACTCCCCCCTAAGTCACTGTCACTATGGGGAAAGGGGGCATCAAAGAGTGTTTCATTCTTAGCTGTACAGACACAGAGAGTTGGATGTCTGAACATTTGTCAAGGCAAATCGATCCATGGTTATTTCATTTTCAAATACAGCACATATTTCAAGTCATACACATGCATTCGTCTGTCACATGACTTCTTTTCTTTTGAATCAGCACTTGTTTTTGACCCTGATTCCCTCCGCACATAGATTTAAAATTGACCCATCAGACTTTAGCTCTTTGTCGAAAAACAAAAAGACTTGGATAAAAAGTTTACAAAAAAGATCATCAATTGAGAGATTGACTAACTTCACTAAATAAGCAGTGCTCTAGACGGGAAACGTTACGCATTTGTTCCCTCTCTTTTTCTTTCTTTCTATCCTCTTTCTTTTGCTCTGAACCATGTCTTCAGATGGAGCAGTGGCCTCCGGGTGCACTCATTGAGCAGAGGTGGTGGGGGGTAGCCAACTCTGGGCATTTAGACATCTGTCAGCCGCTAATGAAAGAGTTTAATTTAGTGGAAAATCTCAAACAACCTTGTCTGACAGGCACGCTGAGGGCTTTAACTCGCTGTTGTTGTAAACACATCTCTGGATATGCGTGGAGAGGATCAGGAGGAGAAGAAAGAGGTGAACGTGAAAGTAATGTAATGTAATAAAGTCAGTGGTGGGACATGCTCCGAGCACAGGTTCAGCAGGGGGCGCACATCAGCCTCAGCAGCGGGGGTGAGCTCGTATGACTTTAAGGCGCTCCAGGGGTACCAAGCATGTTTGCAACAATAGATAGACTGGAGTGCTGTGTGTATGTGAGAGGAAAAGGGGGAAATGTAGTATTTAGACTCACTGCTGCTATTAGAGTGTTGATGAGATGAACTCCAGGCAAACATGCTGACAGACACAGACTCTGTCTCCACCCCCCAGGAGCTTCATTAGCAGGTCATTAGGAACAAGTTTGGCAAACTGTTGTTATTCGACATTCAGTAAAATCAAGAATATTGGTACAAGCATGGCATAGCATGTGTTGTATGCAAATTAGTATGATGATTCTTGCAGTTTTTTACTTCAGCACAAAAAAAATTAATAACTACTTATGGCCCTACCATAATCATCGTTTATCAAGAAATATATTCTCAAATGTACAGGAATCATTTGGACCACCAGAAGATCATTGGTGACGTTTGCTGCCCATACTGGCAAACTTTGTTGTTTGATGCCAACACATTGACTTTCTACCTCTAAACCCTCTAAAAGTCAAATAGATTCAATAATATTTATTTTTGTGACGCCCAAAATCACAACAGCAGTTGCCTCGATGGGCAACAATGAAATAGAGAAGCAAATGACAAAAGAAAGGGTTAGGGTTAGGGTTAGGGTCATAATGTTATGGATGATCGATGCAGGAGAGTAGGGCTGCTCGATTATGGAAATAATAATAATCATGATAACTTAAATAATTAATGAACTCTAGATTTTTTAATCAATTATTTGCCGAGAGAGAAAGAAGGGCATCAGTGCACCTGAAATTAAAAGATTGGGACTCATTTATGAAGGTTTTTGGCATTCACAAAATTTGTTCTTCTGAAAATATTCTCCTGGACGAACAAATCCTACAAATAGTCTGAAGCACTCTTACGCACATGAATTCAGCTGTTTTATAATATAATCACTCTTACGTTGCAACATTTATGTTCTTTACAAATAATTGTACATGAAAAAAAATAAAATGTGTTTAGGAGAGATATGGGGCATAGTCAAAAACAAACTTCAGCAGTCCCAGTGCCCCTGCCCCGTTATTTGGGGCACAAAGAGAGGGCAACTTCTGAAAAACACAATAAAACGATGAATTAAATTGGCGATTTAAATATACGCTCATGTGGGTTTGTTCTTACATTTATAATTGTTGCTGAAGTTGCACAACGTCTGTAGAAGCACAACTTCCTCGTTCACTCTCTTTTTCTCCTCCAAACTCCATCGCATCACACAATTTTACACAATCACATTACACAAATTTGATTCATTGATTAGACCAGTAAACATAGTTGTAATTGAAATTCGATAAATGTCAAAAACGCACAGCATCTTATATTACCAGCTCCAGACAAAGGTGCCACTGAAACTTGGTCCTATATAAAATCTACCCATCTGCAATAGTTTTATGTTGCTCAAAGCTAGAACACTATGTAAAGAATGCCACAACAGTTGTATCAAAGGACAGCTATTAGAGATATCTTGTTAGTTGTGTTTCCACTATTGCTTTAGGTTTTTAGCGTTGTGTACTCACAAATGCTTCACTCAAGCGCCTTGTAAAACAACTTGCTCAAAGCCAGACATAAGGTCAAATTCTGCGTTCCTGTGTGTTTTGAATCAATACTTCAGTGTCTATTTTGTGCAGAAAGACTCTACTGAGCGATAAATAAAAATAGCACGAGAAATTTGCGTTATACTTTACATTCATCTCCCAAGATGAAATGATAAAAGGATTCAAATACAGTATCGCATCATAAAAAAATGGATAAATCCATTAAAAACATGTTTAATTCTTCTTTCTGTTATGGCTCACTTGCCTGTCAGTGCTCATAATCATTAAAAATAAGTCCATCACATTATCACCTACTGCCAAATCTCCAGGTGGCCGTGACAAATAAACGGTTCTTTTAAGTGCGGTGCGTTATGACAAAATGATGAGCTTAAACTGTAGAGCTTGACTCAATAGTAAAATCCTTCGACTGTCCTAACACTGAGGCTGCCAACTTGTTCTGCCAATACTGGTGCCCTTTTTGTCAATTTGGCCCCCATCCAGTTTTCGCTCTGATTGTATCTTTCCCTTGTTAGGGCCTGGGTTGGAAGTAGAGATAGAGTGAGGGCAGGGAAGAGTGCCAATACAAACATTGTTCTACAGCTTTTACAAGCCGTGAGAGCAGAGAAGTTAATAAGCAGGTATTGGTTTTTAACTGCAGCCCGTTTATTGCCTTGCCCTGCAGCACACTGAAGAGCTCCACTCTACCTCTTTCCTGTCCATCTGCACAGCACCTTCGCTGACCTTGGACCGCACTTCCTTCTCTCCTCATCTGCCGAGCGAACTCATTTTCCCTTGACGCATTCAGCAATTAATACATGGTTCGCATCACAAGGCTTTTATTCTCTGTAAGGGCAGGGTTGCAGCAGAGCATGTTCAATACCACAATTTGAAAATACAGTCTTGTATTTACTTGCTTTGTCTTGAACTTCATCTATTACATATATTATGTGTTTCTTTGGAATAAAGATTTTTTTCAGTTAATTACTAGTGTGTTACATGGATAAGCTGAGAAAGAAGTGTTTGACTGTGAGATCTGATTAGACAGTGACATAAAAGGTCGAACATGAGGCAGAACAGGGAAGCTGGGGATGTAAAATATCAAGTCAGTGCAGCAGAGCAGGGGCTTATTCCTAATGTTAAAAGAAGATTGAATGTTCCCAAAAAACATATTCTCCCATGCGGGCTCCTTCACACCTTCAACACGAGGTAAATGACTAACTCTCACGCTTTACAAAAATATGACAAACTGAACACACTTGGTCCACATACGATTAATATAGTGGCTCTGCAAAACAACAAGCTTAAATAGGAACCAGGAGCCCAGGCACAAATCATGAATATAGCTCTTGTCGGGTTTGCTGTATCCGCCCCATCCTGCCCAGGGGGGCTATCCACCGATCCAACTGACAGAAGCAAGTGGGCACACACGCTCACATGATGAGTTTCCAGTTAGCTGGTGCAGCCAAGGAGAGAGGTGGGGAAACAGCCAATAGCCCGAGCAGAAGGGATCCGGGGGCTGCTAAATATCCACCAAGGGCTAAAGGAGCACGATTGAGAGACTCTCCAGCCCACTGCCTTTGTCATTCTCCTGCAGTGCTCCAGGACAGAACAATCACAAAGCATGCAACATGAGGAAAGCAATGTCACAGCATGTGCACAGAGCTTTATTGTCATGAGTCAATGCCAGATGTGCACAAACATGTATTGTACATAATGTTTCCTGTCCAGAAGGACACACGAATGTCAAGCAGTTGTAGTATATAGTAGTATATATATAGTATAGTATTGTATTGTGCATTCATTCATACAAAACACCTAAACCTGTTTTTTACATTTACATGTACAATTTATGATCTGGTTGGCTTGAGTTCTTTAAGGATGTGTTCTTATCTAATTTGATATTCAACATCACTAAGCCCACCCGCCCTCTCACTGGATGTAGTGTTCCATACAACTTCGGAGTAGTTTAAGAGAAATGAGGACTCATACTCACCCCTGTTAAGGTCTTTATGTTGTGCAGTGCATTCTGGGCTTCAAGAGCAGCTTTCCTTGTGTAAAACGTGACAAAACAGCAGCCTAGGGAAAGAGGGAGAAAGAGAAGGATGAGCACAAGCAGCAACAAAAGCACTTCCTCTATTCATCTGCCGGCATCACCTGTCGACACAAGCCGACACTGCGAGAATGTTAAGGAGCAAACACAGAGCAGAAGAAGGCAGCACTTCGGAATATGTTTTGACACTGATGACTTGAGCCTTTGAGACATGAGCAAGAAGGATGTGTTATTGTGCTGACAGACTCATACAAACCACAGCACCTTTGAAAAATAAGATTATTCTTATTTTTCAAAGGTATTGTGTCCGGTGGGTTTGCAAGACATACTATTTAAATATTCAAATTATAAAGTAAACAGGTGACATCTATAATATCAAATGACACAGACAGACGTTATGTTTGTGTAT
>NW_027315834.1:16547523-16600023 GCF_026437365.1 Eucyclogobius newberryi | reverse complement strand
CCTTGGGAGGGGTACTGGACAGTGCACCGACCGGGGACTCCGTTGTTCTACTGGGGGACTTCAACGCCCACGTGGGCAATTACAGTGACACCTGGAGAGGGGTGATCGGGAAGAACGGCTTCCCCGATCTGAACCCGAGCGGTGTTCAGTTATTGGACTTCTGTGCTAGCCACGGATTGTCCATAACGAACACCATGTTCAAGCACAAAGGTGTCCATCAGTGCACATGGCACCAGGACACCCTAGGCCAATGATCGACTTTGTTGTTGTGTCATCAGACCTCTGGCCGCGTGTCTTGGACACTCAGGTGAAGAGAGGGGCAGAGCTGTCAACCGATCACCACCTGGTGGTGAGTTGGATCCGCTGGCGGAGGAGGAAGCCGGACAGACTTGGCAGACCCAAGCGCATTGTGAGGGTCTGTTGGGAACGTCTAGTGGAGCCCTCTGTCAGTAGGGTATTCAACTCGCACCTCCGGGAGAGCTTCTCCCATGTCCCGGGGGAGGTTGGGGACATTGAGTCCGAGTGGACCATGTTCTCCGCCTCCATTGTTGATGCGGCTGCTCGGAGCTGTGGTCGCAAGGTCTCCGGTGCCTGTCGTGGCGGCAACCCCCGAACCCGGTGGTGGACACCGGAAGTAAGGGATGCCGTCAGACTGAAGAAGGAAGCCTATCAGGCCACTCCGGTTTGTAGGTCTCCGGAGGTCATCGAGGGGTATCGGCAGGCCAAGCGAGCCGCGGCTCGTGCTGTCGCAGAGGCAAAAACCCGGGCCTGGGAGAAGTTCGGGGAGGCCATGGAGGAGGACTATCGGTCGGCACCAAAGAAATTCTGGCAAACCGTCCGGCGCCTCAGGAGGGGGAAGCCGTGCCTCACCAACACCGTTTACGGTGCGGGTGGAGGCCTGCTGACCTCGACTGGGGATGTCGTCGGACGGTGGAAGGAATACTTTGAGGATCTCCTTAATCCCTCAGTCACGTCTTCCGAAGAGGAAGTAGAGACCGGGGACTCGGAGGCTGACTCATCCATCACCCAAGCTGAAGTCACTGAGGTTGTTCGCAAACTCCTCGGTGGCAGGGCGTGGATGAGATCCGCCCTGAGTACCTAAAGTATCTGGATGTTGTAGGACTGTCTTGGTTGACACGTCTCTGCAACATCGCGTGGCGTTCGGGGACCGTGCCTCTGGACTGGCAGACCAGAGGCACGGTCCGGAGGGTGTGTTCCAACTACAGAGGGATCACACTCCTCAGCCTCCCGGGTAAGGTCTATTCCAAGGTACTGGAGAGGAGAATCCGACCGATAGTCGAACCTCGGATTCAGGAGGAGCAGAGTGGTTTTCGTCCCGGTCGTGGAACACTGGACCAGCTCTATACCCTCCATCGGGTGCTCGAGGGCTCATGGGAGTTTGCCCAACCAGTCCACATGTGCTTTGTGGATCTGGAGAAGGCTTTCGACCGTGTCCCTCGGGGTGTCCTTTGGGGGGTGCTCCGGGAGTACGGGGTCCGGGGCCCTTTGCTCAGGGCTGTCCGGTCCCTGTATGACCGGAGCAGGAGCTGTGTTCGCATTGCCGGCAGTAAGTCAGACCTGTTCCCAGTGCATGTTGGACTCCGCCAGGGCTGCCCTTAGTCACCGGTTCTGTTCATGATTTTTATGGACATAATTTCTAGGCGCAGTCAGGGGTCGGAGGGTGTCCGGTTTGGGGACCACAGGATTCCATCTCTGCTGACGATGTTGTCCTGATGGCTCCATCAAACCCGGACCTGCAACATGCACTGGGACGGTTTGCAGCCGAGTGTGAAGCGGCTGGGATGAGAATCAGCACCTCCAAATCCGAGGCCATGGTTCTCGACCGGAAAAAGGTGGCTTGCCCTCTCCAGGTGGGTGGGGTGTCCTTGCCCCAAGTGGAGGAGTTCAAGTATCTCGGGGTCTTGTTCACGAGTGAGGGAAGGATGGAGCGTGAGATCGACAGGCGGATCGGTGCAGCGGCTGCAGTGATGCAGTCGCTGCATCGGACTGTTGTGGTGAAGAGGGAGCTGAGCCGAAAGGCAAAGCTCTCAATTTACCGGTCGGTCTACGTTCCTACCCTCACCTATGGGCATGAGCTTTGGGTAGTGACCGAAAGAACAAGATCGCGGATACAAGCGGTCGAAATGAGTTTCCTCCGCCGTGTGGCTGGGCGCTCCCTTAGAGATAAGATGAGGAGCTCGGCCACACGGGGGGGAGCTCGGAGTAGAGCCGCTGCTCCTCCACTTCGAGAAGAGCCAGCTGAGGTGGCTCGGGCATCTGTTCCGGATGCCTCCTGGGCGCCTCCCTCGGGAGGTGTTTCAGGCATGTCCCACCGGGAAGAGGCCCCGGGGAAGACCCAGGACACGCTGGACTGGAGAGACTATGTCCCTCGGCTGGCCTGGGAACGCCTCGGGATCCCCCCGGAGGAGTTAGAGGAAGTGTCTGGGGGGAAGGAAGTCTGGGAGTCCCTGCTCAGACTGCTGCCCCTGCGACCCGGCCCCGGATAAAGCGGCAGAAGATGGATGGATGGATGGATGGATGTTTGTACCCATGAAAATTAGAGCTTTTCTCATTGGGTTTTTTTCCCTGTAAAAATACAAATGAATGAAAATTAAGTGTAACAAAGACAAGTTTACTGTAGAAATCAAACCACTGGCTGTCTATATATGACTATACATGCAAAAGGATCAGAAAGACATTCAAGAATAGAGAATAATCTGATTTTAATTTGGATCTGATATTTTGTCTGTTGCTCGCCAAACTTTTGCTGTCAATTTGTGTTCGCCATGTTGCACAGCTTTCTTGATGCTCTTGTGTTTTGGAGGAACAATTTTAGAAGTGCCAGCTAATGAGGACACAAACACTGGAACAGTACAGTTGAGCTGCTGGAGCTGTAAACGCTTAAATGTTTTCTCTGTTTTGTGCTCAGTGGGACTAACAAACTCATTTAAAACATTCAAATCAAAACTGCTGAAGAAGACAAAGTAGAGATCAAGTAGAGATCAAGGCCGGGATGTGTAATGCCTTATTTGTCCCAAAAATAGCTGAGGTCTTTTCTTTTTTTTTATCCGTTAAATAATTCTGTTTTGTGATCTGAAACTAAACTTCAGGAGGTTACGGTATCTCTGGCTCAAAAGAATGGTGGTGCAAGCATTTATGGGCAATGCATTTCCTTGGAGTTGAGTTGGTGCAGACGAGGACAGGCTGCGTGCTTAACGTGGGGGAAAAACAACAACAGTGCTTAAAGCTTGCAGAAACCAAGGCCACTAAGAGCCCAATCAAATGCAACATTTCCCTTTAAAACACTCCACCTCACTCTGAGATAGAAAAGCGAATCAGGCCGAGAGATCTCAATTAGAGAAAAGAATGGAACACTTCCTGCCTAGATTTTTCTACGTTTTAAATAGAATGAAGTTATACACTTACTTCATAAATCCGAGGAAAAAGATTTTAATAGTACGCCAAAGATTGGGGACAAGCAAAGGACGTAAAGAACAATTATTTTCACACTGCCATCACAATGAATATAGAAGTCATCTCAAAGTAAAACGCATATGGATTATGCAAAAACAAGCAGATTCTGGCATGGCGTTTCTACGCGTTCACATGAACTCAAGCGTCTGAGAGACGAGGCAGCTGGAGCGGCACAGACAGAAGCAGGCGAGTGAAGGACAGCACACCTCAAAGTGGATTTCACATTCAAAACACAAATGAGTCAATGTTTTTTATGTCTATCGCCTCATTTGCCTCCCCCATGGTTTTCATGCTGTAGGTATATTTAAACCAAGGACAAGTTGTTTTATAATTATGTGCTGTAATGTATATTACGATGGATATCCTTCCTGTGGGCAATGTTGGTGAAGTGAGGTCCTCTGCTTTGGCAGATGTACTGTCAATACATTAGTATTGACATTAGTTTTGATTTAAGATGAAGTTTTCCAAAGCACAAGGCAGTCCCACTCCATTATTTGTAGCAGTGCTGTCACTGCTGAAACTCTGGGTTAGTTGTTGTGTTACACCATCATATCATATTCCACTTGATATTTCTATAGAGTAAAATCAATGAAAACAATATTCTGCTTTCAAATCTCTGCTTTTCCTCTGCACTATTTGTACTGCTGTCCTCGGCTCAGGCTCCTATGTAACTCCCCAGCAGAGTTTGTAAATTAATATTTATTCATTTTTTTACATTGATTAAAATGACATTCAACAAAAATAGTGAATAGATCAGCATGCTATTTGGATGTTTAACTTAAAAGATGGAAGCTGAAGTGTTGGAACTTTTGCTCAGTGTTTTAGGGCCTAAACCTGGCGGCGCCCCTGGTTCTACCGTCCCACTGTAAACAGGTGACACACAGAGCAGATGCACTCACATGTGCAGGCAATGCAGACCTCAGGCAGTTTGTGCACAGACCAAGACAAGTGTCATTAAAATGGTAAATGGTCACATTTATATTGTGTTTGTCAACCCACAAACAAAGTGCTTTACATCACAGAATCACTCATCCATTCACACACACATTCATACGGCAGTGTACACAGACACTAAGGGCCATGGGTCAACCTGTGGGTCAGTGGATCTGACCACTCTACCAAGGCTGTTGTGTCAGGAGCGAGATTCAAACCACGTTCAGATCAAAGGGGGAGCACTCCTCCGACTGAGAAACTGACGCCCAACATCACTGTTAGTGGTTAACTTGTGCTTAAATTGATGAAAAACAGGTTCAATATCAAACAAATATCAAACTACAATTATAATACAAAACATTACAATAAAACGTAATTACAACAGCAATTTCAGGCAAATTTTGCAGCCCTTTGCTTTTTTAATACTGCATTTCAAGATCTTGCCATAAAAAGACATTTACTCTTTTATCATGTCAAAACTATTGGTAACCATTCCATTGGGCAACATGCAATTTAAACCATGCAACTGTGTGAGATTTGAACGTCATCTTAAATATTTCAGTCTATTTGATTTATGTTAGAATTAACATTTTTAGATTAGGCAAGGCGAGTATATTTATAGAGCACAAAGGCAAATCAAAGTGCTGCACACAACAAGAAATAATACATTAAAATCACAAAACAGATAGAGACATAAAAGAGAAAAGTGCAAACTAAATCCTTTCAGTCATATGCAGCAGCTCGTATTTTAGCAGTGTTTTTTAGATGGTAAAAAGCTGCTGATGTTATTGATTTGATGTGGCTGTTAAAGTTCAGGTCTGAGTCCATTATTATCCTCAGATTTCTAACTTGATTTGTAGGTTTTAGAGTGAGAGACTGGAGGTGACTGCTAATGCTTTCTCTTTGTTTCTGGGCCAAAGACGATTTAATAAAGCCAGTAAATGTTTCAGGTTAAAACCAAACACATATTTCAATGAAAACAATCCAAGTAAAAATATTGTGGTAGATACATTATAATGTTGCTGGGATATACACAAAACACACGAGAAAAGTTGTCAAAATAACAGACACGTTAAGCCTGAGTGAAGTCCATAATTGGAGATTGGGTTTAGGTAGTTTTTCCACTTAACGGTATATTCTTAATTTGGCCTAATACTGCATTTTATTATTCATTCAAGGAGAGGGAAATGTTGAAGCAGATCACGTTTGCTGTTTTCTAGTGAAATCCTTTTGTCAAACTGGTTTTTAGATTTAATGCCTGTGGGAATTGAATGTAATGACTTATACTGGTTTTTGGTATATTTATTTAACTTTGAAATATATATATATACATTTTTAAAGAATGCACTTATTTCATCCATATCTTTAAGCTTTATAAACGAAGAGTCAATCCTTCACTTATGATGGATCTTTTATGACAGTTTCACTTGGATGAAAACGCAGCATCCGTCTTCCTTATGTCCACACACCGACGTGCACGTCTCATCAGGAGTGTCATCAGCCCCCCCACTGCTTGATGCCTCTTAATATGGCACTATTGTCTCTCAATTCAGTGCTCGTGTCTCTATTATTTGCCGCCTTACTCTTCAAATTTAATAGGAAAACAAGTTTTAAAAGCGAAAAGCAATTAGAGAGAATAGCTGGGAATTATGTGCGTTTAAACAACTGAGTCTTTATGTCTGACATGGCTTTGTTTTTAAATGGTGCATGAAATGTAACTGCAATTTAGCATCTTTTGTACAGCCATTTATGTCGGCTGCCATCACACAGTCCTACACCCCCACACTCCGAGGCTAACTCATGACTTTACAGATAATTACCTTTGCTCTGAGGCGGGTTCTGGCTGCGGTCTCGGAGAATGTTGATCTGGTAAACTGCTCCATAAGGCTCAAATAGTTCTTTGAGCTCTTTCTCTGACCAGGAGCGCGGGATTTGACCAACAAACATCTTGATGGCATCCGGGTCAGGCTGGTCCGAATGCTCCAGTGCCCCATTCATCTTCCCAGGAGTGCCATTACTGTAAGACAAAAAAACAACAACAACAATTGAAATCTGTGTTAGTAACTGAGAGCTTACTAGTACACATGACAATCCCACATGGTATTACCACGAGCGAGTTATCACTTTAACGGTCTACAATCATAAATGTCCATGCATGTGTGGTGAGAGATATCAAGTTTAAAATACTAATTGGTAAAATACTATAGGTGTAAATTACAGCTCAGGAAAACATTCAGTACAGTAGGTTTCATGTTTAATGGATCCAAAAAGCAGAGATAAGTTGCATCCAGTCATCCAACGTACATAGATACGTACATTTGCACAAACCTACAAATAAAACACGCCTTCTTTCACTTTCCCGGAACTGTGTATCCAGCACAAAGTCTTTATCTCATTCGTGCTGCAGACATGGGTCTATTCACTGTGTCGCTGACATGTGATCTGTGATAAGAAGCAGAGACACTCTCAATGTATGTCGACTTGCAGCTGTCCAGGCAGTGCCACGTGTGAGCATCTGCTTATGTCGAAGTGCTTGAATGAATCCAGGCTTTCAGCTGTTAATGTGAAGCTGTGTATGAGAGATTAGCTCCAAAACCACTGCAGGCAACTATTAACAGATGTCCATGTGCGCGTACGCTGAGTTTACACATGGAAGCTGTAGGTTGATGACTCTGCTATTCCTCTAGTCAACAATTGATGTAAAGTAAGTAGAACAACAACAACAACAATAACAGTAAATTGAAGAAAAATATTCAGTTGTAGTCATCTGGACAAAAAAGAAACAGCAGAACTGAAGACAATTGAGGACAATGTGTTTAAGGACGGTTAACATATGGCTACGAACCTTTTTAATGAAACAAAACAAAGCCAAATCTGATCTGACAGCATTAATGCCATGTAACAACATATCAAGCTTAGATATATAAATAGACATTGTGAGAAAGAGAAACAATGGGGAAAAGAGAAAAAAGGCAGACCTTTGAATGCGCACCATCCATCTTTTGCAGAAAGAGCTGAGGCGCTCAGCAGAAACGCCCAAGTCTTTAAAGGACTTAAAGGACATGTCAAATAAAATGCCAGAGCGGAGAAAGAGTCAATGAGCCAAACCAGTGCTAACAGTCCTTGGGGCCACGACTGCTCCTACTAAGCTGTCCGATAAATTGCACGGGCCTGAGTGCAACAAAAACCCTTCGGCCAGAGGCTGTATGGAAGTAGGGGCAGAAGGTACTGCTCTTACCAAGCTCTGAAGCAAGTTTTTAAGCACATAAATCTGCAATAATTGTCAGGGCTAGGCCTGCGTGGTTGCTGGGTTTAAAATGCTGCAGCTTGTCCATCCCATCACAGAGCTGTAGTATGTGAGCAATACCCAGGGATAAACGCTGGGGACAATCACTTATTGTTGGCTGTTTATGTGAGGTCCGAGCCAGTCCATGGGGGAAAGCATACAATAGCTGGTGTCAGAGCTGCTCCTCCCTCACGCAGGACATTGTCCTCACTGTACTCTGACCGCCATTTTTCACCCACTGAGACAAAGAATAGTCTGACTCTGCAGCCATAAGGCACAGGGCTGTGTAAATATCAGTCTTGTGAAGATTGCATGCTCAGTTGGGTCCTCAGGTGATTGGAAGTAGGTGACGCTGCTCACTACAAAGGAATGAGCACTCTTCCTTTGCCCCTTGGCCAAGACTGACAAGGTGTTATTGCATGCACACAGAGCTGTGGTGTGCAGAGTGCACATGTGTGTGAGAGTGTGTGCCGCACAGCAGGAGAGTATCCTGGGGCTCAGATTAAGTCGTTGAGTGGATCCACTCCTGCGTTAGCCTCTCCATCTCCCTTCCTTTTTTTCTTCCTTTCCATTCTCTCCCTCTCAATTTGAGACAATTGTTTGTCTTAATGGCTTAACTATTGCTTCCATCACTCCCGTTCTTTTGTGGCCACTAGCTTGGGCTGTGACTGATGCTTGAGTTTTTTTCTTTGTGGGTGAGTATATCTGAGGCCTATCTGAGAAAAAAATGTCATAACTTGTTACATACTGACATTGAAGTAACTAGTGCAACACAATAATTGATTACTGGTGCCTTTTTCAGAGAATAAGGCCTAACCATTGATGAGAACTTTGTGATTATAATTGTTCAAAAAAAAAAAGACAAATAAGTCTCAAGATTAATTCGACAGCTGCTTACAACTTAGTAAGATGATACACTGGATTCATTTGAATAATTATCCCCTACTCTTAGCTGTTCATTCTGTTGTTATTTATCTGTAGTGAACTCTTGCATTAGGAGTTCAACGTTACTGAGATCCATTGTTGGAACAATCCACTTCAACCCACAGTTTGGTCAATTATGGGTAATTAATAGGCGTGGGGATGATGTAGTGGCTGTTTGACCAGTGCTGTGGCGATGGTTATTTTTGAACACAACTGTACTATGAGGGGGGAAGGAAAACACTCCCCCTTTTAGAGGTAATGAGAACACAAGATGAGCTGCTTGGTCTTCAGAAACTGCCTGCTATCCACTGTTTCTGCCTTGTTCACAGCTGGAGCCCAACTGGCAGTCAGGTAGATACTTGGTGCACACACAGTGGAAAAAAGGCCTGAGACGTTGAGGAAGGTAGGGCTGGAATAAAAATAGGGAAGAGAGATGAAGACAGCTGCATACGAGCCAAGTCTAGAAGTAAGCACAGCTCAGAACCCTGCATGGTGTCTTAGAAACCAGCCTACACATAGACACATAGCCGCATCACACATGCATACACACGGACAACAGTTCAGGATGACTGCATCCCTCTCCCTGCTGTTTCCTCCTTCTGCATCTTCTGCTCTGAAACACGTATCCTTACTGACTCCCTTAACCCCAAAACTACAGCATGCACAAAACAAACCCTTGCAAGTGACTTTTTGCAAGGGCCAACCTGTCACACTCCTTTTCTCATTTGCAGTCTGTTTGCTGGATGTGTAACGGTCCCACAGGGAAACAAATCTTGTTGACAACTAGACTGAGAAACATCCCTTACACCCCCAAGGGAGACGGGCGACTGAGGTCAGCGTTCACACAGGCATGTGCAGAGAGGCGCTAACATCGGACACTCACACCTTCACAGACAGATTTTGACACAAACCTCACATTTAAACACTGAGGATGACACAGCAAGAAAAGACAATGGCTAAAAAGTTACATAACATGGTAGTCTTTTGGGAAAAGCAAACTAAACAGGATTGTGTTCCCAAATATTAAAGTAAGCATTAATGTTATAATTTATAAATTAAGGCAAGAGGTTGGAGCGCTCAAACACCAGTGACCAGACCACACTGGAGTTGTGTCCTTGGGCAAGACACTTCACCAAAAGTGGTGAGTGGTTGGTGGGGGTTGGAAGGACTGATGGGAATAGACGAGCAGTCTTTATCATTATAATCATTGTCTTATCAGAATATGAGAAATTAAAAGCAGACACCATGCTTAAAAGCATATTATCTCACACACTGATCGAGGAGCTTGCCAATCTGAAATGTCACAGCAGCTAGCAGCGATACCCCAGCTCAGCTAGCTCTGTGCTAACGAGCAACTGTGGGCTGCCACCTGCTACTGAGAGCACACACAGCATGCTAGCACATGATTGGATGTGGAAACTGAAGAAAAATAATTTCTAGATCCTCCAAAGGGATCCTGAAGCGTTCCCCAAGCCAGCGTGTCCTGGGTCTTCTCCGGGGGGGACATGCCTGGAGCACCTCCCCGGGGGGCGCCCAGGAGGCATCCGGAACAGATGCCCGAGCCACCTCAGCTGAATCCTCTCCACGTGGAGGAGCAGAGGCTCTACTCGGAGCTCCTCCCGTGTGACTGAGCTCCTCACCCTATCTCTAAGGGAGCACCCGGCCTCACTCTCGGTGAATCAAAGCTTTGCCTTTCGTTTCAGCTCCTTCTTTACTCCTCACTTGTAAAGAAGACCCCGAGATACTTGAAGACACTTGAGGCAAGGACTCTCCAACCACCTGGAGGAGTGGCTATTAAGTATTAAACATTATTTGTATAAAATCAAAACTCACAGTAAAATACATTTAAACTTGCAATTTACATTAGAAAGAATGTGTGTTTAAGTTAATATTAGTTTTACCAAAAAGGGTAAAAAAAAAGCACAAAAAAGCACATATTTGCTAACAACCTCTTTGTCCCGTTCACTAATTTGGTTCACTGTCATAATCTAGAAAATAACTATTTCCTGTTAAAATCTTTCATTCAAAAAAGGCGGAATCTACTCCATTAACTTCTAAACCTCAAAATATTTACTTTATATCTAACATTAATATAGCATCTAACATTAATATACATTAACAGTAAACCCTCAGTATACAAGGGTCAACCCATGAAACAGCAAACTCACAAAAACAGTAAGTGGTGACACTGCAAGTCATTGCTCTAAGCCTAAGTAGAGAATATTTCTTATTTTGTATCACTTTGCCTGGCCATTTCAAGAATTCTATAGAATGTCTGATGATAAACCTTCACATAAATGACAGTTCCCAGTACGGATTTGTTTTAATTTCTTAATACATTTCTTGACACGTTGCTATTTCTAGATATCCCAGAACTTTAAACCAAACAAAGTCTTAGAGAAAATGCTATAATGATACAAAAATATAAAAGTGCTATAGAAATATCCACATGTCATAACATAAATATTGATTAGCACTTCAAACAAAAAGTCTTTCATTCTTCCTCGGCAGAGCTGTTCCAGGAATGATCTCTCTAAGATGTTTTCTTCCTCCTGACCTGGTGTCTCCTTTCAAGTGTGTGTGCAGATGATAGAGGGGAAAGCAGGGGCAGAGAATTAGAGCATCTTAAAGTCTCAACACCAGATTGGTCAAATCCAGGCGGCAGCAACAGCAGTGGCAGCAAAATTCCTCTCTAATCTTCAGCACACTTCCTCTCTTCCTACCTTCTCACCTCCTTGTTTCCTGTTGCTATGGGAACACCAGTGTCGATTGGGGCATGGTGGGAAGGGTGGCTGAGGGTGCCATGGCGGGGGGCTTGCGGGAGCTTTCTCTACTCACGATAGTGGAATAAACATATTTCCATACTTCTTTGTCCTTTGTGTTTGCAGTACTTTTAGCTTAGGCTGTACTCTTCATCACATCCCATTCCTCCCACTCCCATCTTTCATGTTTAAGGCCTTAATGAGGAACAGCTTGTTTTCGTGGTGCGAGTGTGTGGTCGTGTACGTATATGTGTGCGACAGAATGGCAGTGGCTCAGGCAGTCTGGCGTTGCGCTGTTGTTAGGTTCTGCCAAAAGTCATCATCTGACTCTCCGATGGGGATGATGATGGCCTATTTGTCTAATACGTCTCCATAAAATGCTCCAGCAATGTTGATCCAATGAACAGCAGACAATAAGGCCTAATGGGGGAAGGTTAGTGTGCAAAAACAGTCTAATAGTTCACCATAGCCATAGGGATGGGCAACGTGACCCTGTATTTAAACATCTAGAGAGCCCACTTGATCAATATGGTCCAGCAGCCCCATCGGTACTTAGTGCTAAGGAGTCACGCAAATGTTACTATGTCAAATACGTGTAGGAACAGAGAGACAGAGCGAAGCAAAGCACAGTATTGGTCCAATACCAAGAGAGTTCAAAGCGGTGCCAACAGACCGGGACAGAGGCTGTGGGGACATGACTGCAACAATGAGCCATGATCACAAGCAGGTCGTGACTGAGATGTTGACCCTTAGCAATCATTCCGTTCAAGTTTGTGTTGGCTTTGGCAAACAGTAGTCTAAAAACATAGCCTATTTGAATGAATGGAATGAGAAGAGCTGCATCATGCAGTCCTGGCACTGGGACACAGATGACCCGGATTTTGGTCCCGCACTTAACATCAGTTGCCCTAACAACATCTTTTTGTTGTGGCCATTTTCCAGAAAAAGAGTTCCACCAACAGGGCAACATGTAACACCTCCACCGCTGTGCACGGCTTGAACAATACAGCTCCCTGGAGTGTTCATGCACATTGGTCGTGACACCTTTGAAGGGGGCACTGAGGAGAAAACTACAGGGTGCAGTCTGAAAATGGCGTAATCAGGGCAGCGGCACGAGACAAAGACAAATAGAGCGAAGGCTGCTTGTAACAAAAGCACTGAATCAACATCATGACTGTATGTTGTAAGAGTCTGCACACAATTACATCTCATTGTGAATAAATCCCTGCATCGTTTTTAGCACAAAGGGCTGAGAAGTTTGATAATTTGCAAGATGGGCCGGCCATGTTGTTTGTGACAGATTGCTAAATTGCCCATAGTGTTTGTTTTTCAATCCTAACCCAATGCGTTTGTCTGGACTGAATTAAACAGCCCCTGAAACTTAAACATACTGTGGGTTTCAATGAGAGGTCCACGTCATTGAACTGAAGGAAATCTAGAAGAAAAAGTAGATCATTTAAAGATGGCGGCAATACAAAGCGGCTTTTCTTGTGCACAGTGGCACAGTTTCACCTCTGCTCCAAAGGAAATTTCTTGCAGAATGAACGAAGAAATTAGTAAATTAAAAAATGACTGAAGTATGCTTTGAATAAATGTTTGTTTTCGTTTGACACCAGTTTACTCAGTTCTTGATTCAACACTATATGAACCATCTTCCTGCAGCCTCTTTATGCTTTAATAACAATTCCAATCTATTCCCTGTCTTTATTTTCCTCTGTGATTTATTTGGCTCACAGTCAGCAATGAAAACACTCACACAAACGGGTCTACTTTATGTATCTTTCACAGGATTTCAAAGCAGTAGGTTGTTTAATAGTATGTCACCTCAAAAGGAGAGATGTGCTGATGCTCACTACAATCTAATTATGATCTTAATGGAGCAGAAGGAGGGATGGTAAGTAAGGTGGTAGTGTGAGGCAGTGGTTCTCAAACGTTTCAGCACTGGGGCGCCCTAAACGTTCTTTTCCTAAGCCGAGCCACCCCAATTTCACTTCAGAAACTTCCCCTTTTGTTCACCTGGTTTTAAAGCATATATTGTTAGCCCTTGTTAGCCGCATTATTGGTAGCCCAGTTCATATTCAATACATTTAAATCACATCTACAGAATTTCATAGAGGCAATTGCTGTTTTGTCTCATTATTTTTAATCTACCAGAGTTTCGAATTTTGCCAACCAAGCAATTTTAATTTGGCAATGATTCGAAAATATATTGAGCGTTAACAGTTAAGTGTATTACTAAACTCTAATAAAACTGTACATCTGAAAGACTTGTCTGATCTGCTCCTAACACGACTCTGTGTCTGCTCTGCTCCTGTCTGTTCCTCTCTTCTCCTCTTTCAGGACAATCACAGATATGGGAAGCAGGTTATGTGCCTTTTTCTGTCCATATTTCAAGGCAAATATCATAATGCACATTTAAAAGCGTGTGCGTTGTCGCAATCGATCAGAGTTTTCCGTGCTGCGTGCATGTATTAATTCAAACTCACTCTTGGATTAAGACTAAAGCGAGTCATATTTCCGTGGTTCCTAGGTTGTTTTACACGAGATTCAAACTGTTTCAATCTGCTCTGCTGTGAGGTTTTGCTCTACTACGTTTCCCCTCATGGCTCGTCACAAGAGAGGGAAAGGCACTGTTTTGCACAGCTGCCACACGCCCCCAGCCAAAATGTGCTTTTTAAACAAATCATTGCATGAATTATCCTATTCTGTTTAATAATTTACAACACCAATTATTGATTCATAAATCAATAATTGCACATGTTCATTTGTCAAAAAAATCTATCAAACTATAGCACACTCACGTCACACAGCACCCTCTTTGAGAAAGCCTTGTATGGGGGCAACATTAGAGGGTCTAGACCCTCTAATGTTGACTAATAGACTCGAGGGTGTTCATTTTGAGCAAAACACACATGGTTCTACATTTCAAATACTGCCATATGTATTTGTGCCATTAAAAAGAAGAATGCCCAGATTTAAAATGGCTAAAGGTTATTGCTATAAGAGGCTTTTAGTCCAAAGTCACTATTCCAGTTGAGATATGGTTTACACTGAATGTACACGTGGAGATGTTTGTATGTTAAATGAAACTGGACCTAATTCACAAACATGACCCATCATTCGCACTTTTACTGAACCTTTTACACCTTATTACTTTTCCTTCTTTTCCTCCCCCACCCTCCACTGTCATTCATTCTAGGTCAAGATCTCGGGAGCAAAATCCAACCTGGATAGGTCTGTTCTACACTGTCTCAGAGGAGGGAGCCATATGCTGACATATTCTGATGTAGTGGAGAGTTGAGAGGGGAGAGAGAGAGGGCAGGCTTCATTATGCATGTGCCTGTGTGAGCACACATATGCTCCGTGTCTCAGGGAGCTCCCAGGCATAAACACAAACATTTGACCCACAAAGATCAGCAGAGGCCACAGCTGACACGTTTAGACCACATCTGAACAGTTTGACATGAACATTCACTGTATTTAATCTTTTAGGATAACACTGATCCTCTTTGCTTTATAAAGCTGTGATTTCCCTCCCAAGAAACCATTCTCTAACTAATAAGTGTTAGGTAGGGATATATCAATCAATACATTTCAGATAACTTATGTGGACCTCATGTAAACATATCTTTGATTCACATCTCAATTCTTCTTCTCAGCTATTGTTTTTAGCTCAATCCTCAAAGTCTGACGCCCCATGAAGATGATTACTGGGAAGAGCCAGAGACCTTGGAAAAGCTCTCTGGTAGATAAGTCCCTTTCTGCCCTCAGTTGTCAGGAACTGTGGAGCCGAGGTGTGAACAGGGCTGGTACAGGTGGGGCTTCCCTCTTTAGACTCTATACAAGCAAACACTTTAGCTGCAGTGTTAGCCACAGTTGAGGGGTTCTGAATGGGGATGCTCTAACAGGTCGGCAATGCAGTCCCTGAGCCCATTGATCTGTGCTGCTCACTAATAGCAGACAGCAGAGGCCTTGCTCTCTGGGGCCATTAGGATGCATGAGTGGAAACCATGCTAAATAGGACAATACACAGAGGTGTGCAAGGGTAAATACAGGTACACTGCAGTGTGAAGCTGATAACAGCCTGAGAAACAGTAAATAACGTGCCTGTGTTTGGTCAGTATTGAGAATATTATACTGCATACTTGGCTTCATATTGTGATATAATGGAATGCACATCCTCACTATAGGAGCTATTTTAGGGTGCGTATAATGGATGGATTGGAATATACAACCCTATTATTTTAATTGAATACAGTTCTGTGTCAATAGAAGAACAGATTTGTGACAATCTGCTTTATTTATCCCTGTCCCTTTAACAGACCTCACTGTCATTCTTAATACTTTATAAATATGCCATCCATTTTAATAACTTCCATGTTTACTTGGACACAGATATTGTTCATGCTGGTCACAGAATAAGCAAGCATGGTCGCGCTCCCATCTCTAAGCGCTTGTCTTCTATCTGGAATTGTTTTGGCATGAGAGGATGCTGTGATTTGAGTATTTGTAAAATCCACAGTCACAGCTGTTATTGTTTAGTCAACAAGATTTGGCGGGGAAGATAAAAGCTGCTCTGTTATATTAGGCCTAATCTTGAGCACTTGTCTTTATCTCTCCATTGTAAAGCGCTCCTTATCTCATACTTGTTTTCAATAAGCTCCTTTTACCTGCTAAAGCGTTGAACCTAAGCGCTTTTGCTGTGTTTATACAACTGTTAGATTTTCAGCATGAACTTTTAAGCTTTATCTCCCGCTAAACAAAGAGAGTGGTAAGTCAAATAAAAATCATTGAACCTGTAGAGGTAGGATGTTCTTTTATTTACTGAACATAAAATATATACTATACTGCAAGAACATATACTATCATATCTAGATATCAAACATTAAAAGTGGAATCATCTTTGTATTTCTGTTTCTATGAAAATACTTTGTGCCACCAACATGTACACAAGTAGAATTATATATAGGTTTGGAAAATGTATACATTCAATCATATTATCTGATCTAACATTAGTCTTGTGTTTTCTTGTGTGATCTCTGTATTTCTTTGGCTGGCTGATTCCTCTCAAAAATATTTGTGCATCGAACCCGTCCTTCTGCGTTGAAACCACACAGATAACACAGCAGATAAATGATGCGGCGCAGGGTGCATCCTCGCGCTCATCCCTGTGTAAATACATACATGAGTGGGAGTGCGCAGGAGAGCGCACTTCTGCCGCTCGTAGCCCCCAGGACTTCAAATCATCCTAAGGCTCCTTCAAAATACACTTCACCATTTTTGTCTGCTTTCCAAACTCATTACTCCAGTGAAGCAAATCAAACAGGGAGCTAAACACAACTCCAGAAGTGAAGTGAGCCACGTGAACACAAGTGCCAGAGAGAAATTAAGAATGACTGAGTTAATTAGGAATATCCAACATCTAATTAATAGTTCCTACTGTCAATCGATGGTTATCATCAGGGATAGAGACTTGTGTGAAGAGTTTTTAAAGACACAACCTTGTCGACCTACACAGAGAGGACGGTGTCCTCTCTGTGTAGGTCCTACAAAAAATCAATGCGTGTTTAGAGCGCAATCATTGTGTGGATGATGTCAAAGTAATTACAGAACATGTGCTAGTCGTCTCACATTGGAAAGAGAACGCCAAGGTCCCCGACTGACCAAATACCCTCTTCACACAGAATTGACGATATAAAGGAATTCAACTTTGAATTCATCAACTAAATAAAGAAACACAAGTAAATAACGTTTCTCTGAATGTTAACATTTTACCTCACGTAGTAAATTTAACTCAGCCTTGCAATGATAATACTTATATTTTGCAGGCAGGATCAAATGTTAATATTTTCTTTGAAGACATAGTAATAGATAGACATAAATTTACTTTATTTCTCATTTCAATTATTATACTATTAGAGTGTTATCTTATCTTAGATGTCAATCACCAATAACATTTGTGCCACAGCATCCAACTGTTATAACAAATCCAGTCCATATCATATATTCATTTAAAAAAGTACAGCTAATTTGAGTCTCCATGCTGCTCCTTCACCTGCCAGCATGTGCGTGAACACGGTATTTCCTGCCAACAGATCAATACTGTGGATCTATTCTGGTTTGTTAAGAGTAATGGGCATGGATTTGAACAGAGAGGAGCAAAGCTAACAGCCACTGATTTAGACTCTCCACACCGGACCTATTTACTTCTCAGCTCCCAGCTAACAGGCTCCTCCCGAGTCCCAAACACTTTGTTCTGGCATCACAGTGCTGTATGCGTCGGGAAGAAAAATGACCTCTATTATGTAATCTCTATAATGATTCTTTTTGAGAGGCAGAGGCTACAACAGTGAATTACACTAAACACCATTACTCTTGACTGTGCTTTTTGGTGCGTGTCAGTATGTCGGTATTTATGTCAGATTGTGTCCATGGACAAGATAGTGTTGATGGCAGTGCTTTACAGCTAGACGTGAAAGTGTAACTTGAAATGGTACTTATACTGATGCAATTTTCTCGAGGCTCTAACTCAAATTTACAAAAATACGACAGCCCCATTCCCGTCTCCAGTCACAATATTGTGGTTGGCAGCAGGAAGCACCAGGACAAAATCTCTTGAATACTGTGCGAATGGTTTGTTGTTGCGACCACTGTCAAAACACCTATGGACAGGGGTTGAAACTAGAATTTTTACTAGAACACATGGATAAATCTTTTTGTTATACTTGTATTTTGTTTTAATAATATGAAATTTAACAAAAATGGTTACCCCAATGTACTGCAGATTTCAGGGGTCTTTGCCTCTGCCGCTCCCAAGGAAAGCCACTGTACACCACAATACACTTTTAGCAGGTCAGTGAAATTGAACCGGGACTCAGGTCAGAGTACAAAAGAAGAGTTTGTCACACAATGTTTGGGGAAAAGAGAAAGCAGGGAGAGAGTGGTGGAGGACAATAGGAGTTGACAGGGAGCTTGAGAGATGGAGAGATTGATGGCATGTAATGATGAAACGGATGGAGGACAAGACAAGAAAGACATGCACGTCAGAGGCCATTACTCATCTTTCCCTGTGCGCACACCACACAGAGCATATATCACCCAAGGGTGCAGTGGCTACAGTCTGCCACCCGCCTCTCTCATGCTACTCTTTTTTATACTTTCCTTAACCTTTTTATTACTGTACATTCACTCACATTATGTAAGATTTTAATGTCCCTGTAGTTTTACAGGTCAAATTTGAGTTAAGTGTAGGTACACATAAGGAGAGGTTTTTTCATCAGAAAATATTTCGATTCACTATCCGTGACGAAAAATGCATTATTCCACCTTAACAACAAGGTTGTGGGTTCAATCCTTGTCCAGACTAATACACAACCTTTAAATTTGGCACCAGCTTTGATAGATTTACCGTACTTTTGGGATTTTTTATAGTCTAATGAGGAAGTGAATCTAGACACAAAGACACACTCGGAGCGCGGACATACGATATACGGCTGTCTGCAGTTTAGAACCTGCCGCATTGAATGGAGATTTTCTTGGCCCGTTCTGACCCTGCTGGTCAAAAGACAACCTGTTTATCACTATCGTGGAACATGTTTCTTTATAAATATCTCATGTTACAATGTAACACTCACTCGTTAAGCACAAGCTCAGGAGCAGATGATCCAGATGTGAAGACACAGACACAGGTAAATCAGCTCACACAGAGTCATCCAGGACAGAGGGGACAGAGGGGACAGAAGGGACAGAAGGGACAGGTGTGATGTGTTCTCTGTATGTTACACTTGAAACTGCTGTGTGTTTTATTACAATCCAACTCATAATTACTGAGAAATGAGTCTAATTAGTCCGGCGGTGGAGCGGACTGTGGGTGCGCCGCAAGAACCCTGGTTCTAAAGACACATCACTACTGTTTAGTATAAGTGTAAATATCTAATATTACAACGTGGGCACATGCGGTTTATTGACAGGTGGCGAATATGTATAATTTCTATTTCTTCATACATTCGAGTGCGCGGCTTTCAGTGAGGAGCGCTGTATAGCCCAAAAAGTACAATACATACAGCTTCATAAGAAGAAAGAAGTTTGTTATTGCACCTAGAGCTGTAAGCAAACAAATGTCTTATGGGCTCAGACATTTCATACTTCATCAGAAGTTCTGCGGTTTATGCCCCGCCCCCTGTGAACTCAAACAGCTGTTGCTATGTTGTTGCTATGCAGACCCCAACAGTTTAGTGGCAACGCTATTTAGATTTAATCAGAATAGCTTGAATGGTAGTTTTTTTTATTACTTTGCCAAAAATGAATATATTTACAATTAGCCACGCCCACTTTAATCATCCAACCCATCACAGCACTGATGTGTTCTGCTTGACCAATGCGACCAAAACAAGCAGCAAGAACTGCAGAACAAGAGCTCTAGGAACAAATTATGTCATTTTGTTCTTACAGCTCCAGGTGTAAGAAAAAACTTGCTTCTTATGAAATATGAATGACCTTAAGTAGCCCTTCTGCCTAACTTGTTTAAAGACTCTGGTGAATTGGCAAATTTAACATGGCTTTTGAGATTGGATGTGAGGGTAAAAAAAATCCTGTCCAGCACACATCCGCAGCACTAACGCAATAGTCCTTGGCTTACTCACCATTCTCTGCTAAGCTGCATTTACTAAACATCTGCTTAACACACAGCACACACTCCTTAATACAATGCTCCGGTATGCTGAGCGCTGGAGAGTGTGCCATCCTTGTTCCCCGTGGAGGCTTCAAATGCATCACTGCTAATCAGAGGGAGGCTCAGCTCATAGCGCCGGCTACTGCTGCATGTAAATCCCGCACAGATGAAGACATAAGGCTTGCACAGGGTAATTGGAGCTAATACAACCTGCAGCTCCAACACCTTTCCCTGATTCCTCACACTACAGCTACCACAAGTTGGACATTTATTCTAAGAAGATATTAGCAGGAAGTCAAGCAAATGCTGTGAACAAAGTTTTCAAATGTCAAAATGGCCAGGTGGGATTTATTTGTCTGGGGCTTAGTTTGTGGTATAAATAGTTTGTGGTATAAATGCTCAAAAATGTAACTAACTTGTAGGTGCTCTTATTGGGGCAGTAAAAGGACAGGAGTGTTCCATCATGTGGCTCCTGACACAGACACAGAATATAAAGGTCTGTGTATAGCCCCATGGGTCTGTTGTTGTTGTTGTTGTTGTTGTTGTTGTAGTTGTTAACCAGCTATGATGAGCCAGAGTCACTGTCTTCCCTTTAAAGGTAACTCTTTTTATTAGTCGCTGTCTGTTCAGCTCAGAGATCCTGTTTTCTGTCCAGTGAACGCTCTTGATCAGTGGGCAAACATAACCATCTATCCATCCCCAGTAGACTTCCTCTGTGCGCCCAGTGAGGCTTCAAGAGAAAGGAAACCAAACCAAGACTCTTAGACGTGAAGCTGTAAATGCTCCCAGTAAGCTATAATGTTAGATGGTTAAAAAGGCATTAAGAGAAAGCAGTCTGCCAATCTGGGCCAACCGCAGCCACCACAACCATCACCACGGTGCCCACTCAACGTCAATCACATCGCACCAGCACTTCCACAGCCTGACAACCTGCAAAATGTCTGGGAAAAACCGCCATAGTAGATAATTATAAACACTGCTGCCGAGAGGAAAACCTCAGCCTCTGAGAAACCACAGCTCAACATGGTGAATGTGCCTCGGTCGAGTTTTCAACACAGAGAGGAAATTTAGGGACGATGAATTCAGAATAACTAATTAAAAAAACAAAACATGTGCTTTTTGATCTTGTGAGAGAATTGCTTAATTTACCAGAAATATAGATAAAGATGTAAACATAACATACTTGTTTAAAAAAGGTTTGATGTCACTGACTGAAGCCATTTCTCTCGGAATGAGGTCGAGATAAAAATCCCCCCAACAATCCCGCTCAATTTTGCCACCGCTCTGATAAATTATATCTCATTAATGAGGTGTCAGCACTAATATTTAAGACGCTAATTTGTGCCCCTCCTCAAGTCGCTTTGATCTAAATACAGTGTGACAACTTTAATGACTAAACAAAACAGGACAAACAAACCCAAAGCACGGCCTCTGAACGGTACAGGGGAGGTCCACAAGGTCAGGCCTTCAGGGGCAAACGAAAGGGACACCAAGCTAACAATCAAATAGCACTCTTAATGTGCTTTGTTTCTTCAGGTGAGGTTCGGCTGAGGTCTGTAGAGTCAATCAAAGTGGTCGTACCAAGCACACAGCTAACAAAAGGAAGACAGATGAGAAAGTCAGGATTAAGATGAACAAAACGCACATGAATTAACAACTGAAATCTTCTGCCAGTAAATGTCAATGTCTGAGGTTTGCTGGTGCTAAAGATCGTACTTGTAGCAGCTGGAGCGGGTCCGATCGCCTTCATATCACACTAAATAGTGCAAGCAAACAAACAATACAGTACATTACAAAGGATCCAGCAGTGTCAAATGAGCATAAATATTCCTTGTTTTATGAGGTCTAGTTGTGGGTATTTGTCGCACCGTCAAAAAATATGTAACATTTCTAGGCTAAAACCTACCGTCACTGGCCTGCTTTATTGCTAAGACTATATATTATGAGGAGATATAGCACTTTGAAATCCAAGTAAAACCAATGCTCCTGTTTTTTTTCCCTGTGAAACACGGTTATTCTTGAGAAGCCGGCTCCTGTCAGCACCGACCTGCTCTTACCTTTAAATGACAGAGGTAACCCTCTTATATGAACAGCCACTGCTAAAAGCATGTCATTTTCTCCATAATGTCAAGTGGGAACAGACCAGAACAGAACAGTTAATGGCACTGTGTTTGTTCCTCCCTTGGATCCCTGGGTGCTCTGGTTTATAGATCTCACCCATGGCACACATAATCACTGAGCTGACCCTTTGCAAACCCATACATAAATACTACATGATTATTACTCAAAGCTCTGCAAAAAGGACTGTCTTCATTTTTTTGTTTTGTTTAATTCTTTGATTAAATTGCGTAAAGCAGTTGAATATTATTCTCATTAAATAAATTAGGGCTAAAATGATCCATTGGCCGCACAATATATTGCAAATATCAATACCACAATATTGGCTGATGGTTTTGCCACAAATGAAATATCTCTCAATAAGACCAACGTTCTCATCTTATTTTATTTTTATTTTTATGAAAATGTTTTTTTTTGTTATAGTCTAAATTTGCCTCAATTTAGATGATTCATTCAATAATTTTGACACAGTTTGGCATGTAGTTTGGCACAGTTTTTGGCATGAACATGTTTGCTTTGATATAACTGAAATCATTGTCTAAAACGTTTATTAAAATAATGAGTATGAGATACACATCTTTCTGGTAGAATAAACATATCGTAAGACGTTCTATTTTTAAAACCTATCATGGGAAATGGTCTGCGTTGCATTAGTTGGCTGCATTGGTTGAGTTTGTTTCATGGCTAACCCTCAGGCCCATAAACAGCAGCTCTCCCGCTCTTTATTCTCCTCATGCTCTCCTTCCTCCTCCCGCTGCAGAGGCTAGAGGTGCACACACTGTGGCTTCTCTCATTACCTTACCACCGGACGCCAAAGACCCCTATTCACCTCATTCACACACACTACTGTCTCTCGCACAAACGGATGCCCCCCCTGCCCCACTCCCCCTTTCCGTGCGAGACTCCTGATTAATCATCTCTTTTAAGCCGCCCCTCCCACTGTCTCTCACACACTGCCGTATTCAGGATGCAACACGCCGGGCGGATGAACGTGATGCTGATTCTGATTGGTACCTTCCCTGATGCTCGAGTGCGGCTGATCACATTATTTGACCTTAGCTGATTCTCCATGGGCATGTTCAGAGCAAAAAAAAAAGGAAGGTCTTATACCTGTGAAAAATGGAGAGAACTGCCACTGGAGTCGATTAAAGGGTGACGGATTAAGAAGAGTGAAAGACAATCCTCATGTCAGGTCAATGCCAGGTTAAATTTGAACTTGAATTGGAAGTAACTGTTGTTGGAGGACGATAAATAATATAAATAGATGCTCAAATTGTTGCATTTGTTGTATATATTACAAAGAGAGAGGACGTTTGTCCTCAGAGTCAATACTTAAAAAACTTATAAAACTTATAAACATGAAAAATTGACAGGTAACACACAAAGTAAATAATACTGATCTAAGATGTTTATCTGCCACTAATGGAAACAAATTCTACACTAAGCGTTAAAACGCTATTGAATAATAAACATTCAACTGCCTTAAGCAATGCCACGGAAATTCAAATGTTCCAATCCAATAATTTAGTAGCAGCAATATGCACCTTGACACCTATGATTTACACCATATTCTCTCTCGCTAGTTCATTTTACTGAGGCATAGCTGGAGGATGCAAGCATTCATTACAACACCACAAATATTCACATTTGTCATCTGCCAAAACATCAAGGTCTACAAATTACTCCTTATTTGATCAATCGTATATACTTCAACAGTAAGAATAGTGCTTTAAGCCTGTTAAGCTTTAAACTTGAATATAAAAATAAGCATTTTCCAATCAGGAAAATAGATAAGTCATTAGAAATGTTGGAGAGTTCAACAGCAGAGGCAAGAAATACACACAATTTAAGTCAGGTTTGGAACATTTCAGTTTCACGTATGTATTGGTGAATAGATGTAAAGGCTTTAATAGTTAAACCTTTTTCATAACCTCTTTTATTTCACAACCATTTCGGACACTGTGACCTGTTCTTCTTTATTACTTGGATCCACTCTCCTCTCACTCTTCCACACACTTTTAGACTTTATTGGAGCCTATAGCCTGGGTTAAACACACATAACTCTGCAGAGACTGAGGAGAAGAGCCATCCTTTTTCACTCACTGTAACACTCAGGTGAACACCCAAGGTCCAGGAGCAACCTTAAGAGCAGTGATTGCTGTAATAGGCCTATAGAGGAGACAAAAAGACAACAAAAGGATTGAAGGGAGAATGACTTGATAGATGGCTCTACTTTCCAAGTGACTTAGAGAGGCTTCTCCCTCGCCATGCCCAATTTATTCCCAGTGGTCACTATTACTGAGCAAAACACACATAAAAACCCCCACACACATATCCAATGTATAGAACAGAGGCGGGTCACACCACAATGGGCTGCATTGATTTTGCAATATAAACTAATGAAGCGCACTAAACTCAATACAGAGACCCACCCTGTGAACAGCTGTAGCCCCAATGTCTCCTCTCAATACACAAAGTGTATGATGGGTGATGTGATGGAATGTGTGCACATTACACAATTACATTCACGTTTCCCATAGTCATGTGAAATAATATACTAAAAACACACGTACCACAAGGGCTGTACAACATGAATATGACGATACAAAATGAGTAGTGATCTCTTCCCTGTTATTGCGCCACAAAAACGTACCACATTAGAGTACTGTTATTGTGTTATTCTTGGAGAGGAGGCAAGAGGGGAGGACATGTGGAGGGAGGTAAGACTCAGTGTGAGGAGGTGCCATGTGTGAGGAAAACACATGCATTAAGGCGTGGCGTGGGCAGAGGAGGGTGAGTGCGGGTAAAGGCTAGAGGTTGCATGAGAAGGTTGCAGAGAAGTGTGCTCCATACGCAGGAAAGCCTCTGACCAGCTGGTCTTAACTAAAACTAATGTGTTACTGGTTTGGAAAAGTAAATCGTTTGCGGCCCGGGGGCTGAGTGGCCTCTCTCCATGTGCAGAGTTTTGAGTTCGAATCTCGGCTCAGACTATTTACTGCATGTCCCTCCCTTCTCTCTCATCCCCATTTCACTCATTTCTAAGAAAAAAGTTACTCCGACCTGGCTCCAAGAAAATCGTAGTAATAATTCATATCGCTCACCCCTACAAACCACACACACACATAAGTGCAAGTTGGAGCCAAGTGTGAGAAAGTCTGTGTTCCCCTGAGGCTCTCGCTCTCTCCTCGCTCAGTATTTCCTTGGTGACAGCTGTCATCCTGTCAAGGCCTATGGCTGTGCTCACTGACACGCACTCACACACATACATGCACATACAAAATCTACCATACCGTGGTCTACCAAAGATACGGACAAAAGCAGCACAAGTGGATCCTTGCTGAAAAGTGAATTATTATTATGGTGGAATCATTGTTTTTCCTTTAGCTCGTCATTAGGATTAGTCCACACAAACCAGCTCACACTCCTTCAGTACCTGCATTACCCAGCTCGTTGTATGAATTTAATATTTCCCTGCATATATGAAAAGGAATCCAACTATGGTTTAGTCGTGCCTTCACATGATAGTAACTATAGATGATTGGGTATATTTGGAAAGATCATAAAAGAGTAAAATATTGATTCCTTCTTAAATTATCCCTGCTGGCCTTTGACAGTGTATATCGGAGCTAGTCGTCTGAAATGCTGCACCAGTTCGACTCAAACCTGCTGCTGACACACATTCCAGACAGTACACATCTAGCATGGCCAACACAGCGGTCTGCACACCGCTCCACACTGACCCGCTCTTGTATCACAGTAGTTAAGGATCTGACTGTAGTGCTGAATCCACCGTTCCACCCCAGATCTGTCTGCTCAGACGCAGGCAGCCTGTCACACATCTACAGCCTCACATCCTCCAGGGAAAAACAACTAGAACTAAAGTATTTAGGTGTCAAAAAGACACATTCATTTTAGGTACTGACTCTGTAATTGATCCTGCTCTAATTCTAATTTTCATAGTTATGACTGCATTTGTTAATTGATGGCTGTCACATCTTGCAATTAAAACCAAGGGACAAGATTCATGTATCTTCATATATATTCTTATTCTAGTTCTTTAGAACAGCAGCAACAGATTTATCAATGTCCAAAAAAATATACAAAAACGTCTGACTCTTTCTGTATGATCCATAAATACAAATAAATACCTACACTATATTGTGAGAATGAGTGAATGAGGATTTATTGGGTGGTAAAGATCAAGCAAAACAATGCATCCAACTAATTTATCATATCAAACTGGATTAAGTCACTAATCTGGCAAACCTGACAGAACAGCGGCAGCAGCCCACCGCGGACAGTGTTAATCCCTTGTCACCTTCGCTTCCAGGAACAGGCTGTCCATTTGAATCACGGTGATACCATTGTGTTTTCATGCTTGTAAGTGTTTAAATGCAAGCATCTGCAAATGTGTGAGTGTGTGCGAGTACGGTGTGTGTGTGTGCCTGGGGCTGTCCCTTCAGCGCCGCGTTCGTATCGACCCAGAGCGGAAAGCAGGCCTGTTCACAGCCATGTAGGCCACAGCGTCGATAGGGACAGCAGAATGAGGGCACTCAGCCAAGCAGCCATCACAATGTGGCCGGGGGCTGCAGGCACACACCAGCGCTCACAGTGTATACAAAGACTTGGCCATTTGTCAAATGGCATAGCATTGGAGATTCATAATTCCCAACGATGGTGATTCAGTGTAATCCGCCTGTAATGCCACATTAATGAAATCAAACCATACGAAACCTGTATAGTCTTCATGCTACAAATCCAGCCACTGGTCATCGTTCTTTATCAGCCCAAAGCCTGTTCAAAAGCAACCAGCTCCTTCTTCCTCAACAGAGAATACACACGTTTCTGCCTACAAAAACTTTTTGTGAATGATGTCATTTATGGCCTAAGTAAATGTTGAAAATATACTCATCTAATAGACCTGTTGAACCAAGGTAAAGTTATAAGGCGACAATGATAAATTCCTAAATGATTATAATTAATTATCCACTCAGCTCTGTGTTATATCGGTTCAAGCTTCTGGCATTTGGAGTGTGATAGGAGCAATGGCTCTCAACCTCTAGTGTCTATATGTTCTTTTCTGAGAGTTGGTGAAACAAACAGGGACAGTTTGATTGACAAGAGTAATTTTAGGCTTACTCTTTATTCAATTCCCCCCAAAAAAGAAGAGAGAAAAAAAAATTGTGTTTTCACCTGCTGTCCATCATGTTTTAGAGCAGCATGTGAGCCCTTGATGAGTCTTAATCTGAGCATGATAGATTTGCACAGGGCATGGTCAGTTGGCCAAATGTCATTTCCCGAGATATATTTATGTATCAGAGACCACACGCGGGTGCGTACTTTTGAAGTACACATCAGTTGGCTGTTTTCAATTATACAATTGAGTTGAACCGAGCCCAGCTTTGATAGCACACCCATATGAACATGTAAGGAGATCACAGCAGCGGAGGATCCTGGGTGGGAAATGGTCTGGGATGTTGTGAAATGGATCTGTGCTGAGGCAAATGAGCCACACAGCCAAGATTGCCACTTTGCTCCTTTAAGGTTCTTTTCCCCTCGTTTTAATGTCTTTCCAGTGGTGCCTTCAGCATTTGCCCCTGCCAAAACCACCAAGCCTGTTTGATCAGCACTCGCTTGGAGGGGTGAAACAAGGTACTTCCTGGAGGAGAGAAGAGGCCATTTGCATCATGCCTTATGGTGAGTTAAAACAGAATAGAAACAGTTGGATTTCTGAATGCAAGACTGAGCAGATCTGCTTAAAGGCAAGCTCATACATACATCCGGGCTCTCGTTATAACAAGGAATGCAAAATACAATCAACTCCATCTACCTCCCTGTTTCTTCTCAGTGGTAAGGTTTAAGTCAACAGGAATCAATCGCTCTGAAGTCGCTGCGAGTGTAAGCGTTACAGAAGAAGAGAATTACACCTTGCAGCTCCGAAAGACGACATTATTCAATAGAGACGGAGGTTTTAAACTGCCACTTTAGTCAGGGAAAACTCTGACCTCTGACAAACGCTCCAATATGAAAATACTCAATATGTTCACCTATGCCCTTTTACTAGATGTGAAGTGAACACACGTATAGAACGTCATGGCAACTGAAAGGCAAACAAACACAAAGCCAAGGACGTTCTGAATGGACTTCTCTGGTGCAGCCTGAGAGATCTAAAACTAGGGCGAGCTGCCTGATTTTGGAAGAAAAATAGTCTGACAATGTTGCCATTAGGGATGTCACAATATAATCGTAAGAACCAGACAAATAATAATCATGACCATTTTAAAAGCAGATGTAAGTATTTTATGTTCAATATACAGCCCAAAAAATAGACCTAAATGTAAATGACTGTATTTTATTTGGCTGTTTTTGTCGAATGTAACTTTATTTTGTCTTTCAGAAATCTTTCAGTATTTGTCTTTCAGTATTTTTTGAGGAACAGTAACATGTTAGACCACGGGGATGAAAGAGAATGAAAGATTTCACTTTTGTTTAGTCACAGTCTAAATAATCGTGAATAATCGATTATTCACGATTATTTAGTCGTAATAATCGTAGTAATAATCGTAACACTAAAATTTGATACTGTGACATCCCTAAACGGAAATATAAACTGATGAACCAATTGAATATTTTAAAACATGTCTAATATTTGCTTGTAAATGATGTGAAACTCTCAAGCCTCAGTCAGTTTGGTTTGGGCTTCCCGCTGGTCTAAACTACAGGTACATTTTGTTCTATGTAGAAGACTGTCTCTCATCTGATAATGGCGCCGACTCAAATTGCAACCTTTGATTTGATTGTGATATGTTGTGCATTCATATCTAAAACACAAAATACAGATTATTTTTAAAAACATCACAATTGAACGATCACTCACAATTTCTTGTTTCTATTCTTCAAGTTTGTGACCGGTTTTACGAAAATTTAGCTATATAAAACAAGCTATATAAAGTTTTTTGCATGTATTTTTTGGATTACAGATTGAAGTAATAACGTTGACATACCTAGTACCGGTAATTACTGGCATTTCACAAAGACATCTTTTCACGGATGAAGTAAGCATTAGATTTGAAACTGAATTACAACTCAACAAATAAGTAATGGCAGCAGCAGAACATTCAACCAGCCCAGTCTCTCCATCTGCCTATTCAGCAGGCTGGAGCAGATATTTCCCATGACAATCTCGATTCACAGCATTGCTACTTCAGACTCTCTCTGAGTGTAAAGTGTCAGAATGTTAAACTGGTTAGTGCACCTGACTCATTTGTCTATGGCTCAACAGACAAATTGGACCATACCTCAGCGAATTGACCATCAGATTAAAATAGGTAACACTGTGGCAAATTTATAATCAGGTTTTCTAGAATTTGAGAGAGAAAATCTGATCTAGTTTAGAGCTCTCTCTCTCCAGGCATGAGTGATGGCATCATTACATGTAGCAGTAGAGCTACACCCACACATTTCACTGCCCCACTTATTCCCATAGCACCTGTCACTCTATACAGCAGCCCTATAGGGGACAGGCTGTACTGCCACATGACACAGGCATGTACAGGCATGACACTGGCACTGCTGTAGGGTAGGGTGTCAGCAGTGGCCAAATGTTCTACAAACATACGGCTCAAACTTCAAAGAAGTAACAAAATATACTGTGGCAGTAAATCAAAAGCCGGCTGCTGGGGTCGAATACATTTACAAGGGCTCTGTCTAGAAGTTAGGCAAAGTCTGTGTCAAGAGAATTGACAATATAAGGCTACAATAAAACAAGAAATACCACATTAAAGTGTATAAGTCACTACAGGGGGCTAGCTACATTGAAACTTGTTTAGAACTATGATACACACATGGAAGAACGCTCTCAACATGTGAGCGTCCTTCCCCTCAGCCTCTTCTACAAACAAGAACTAAACTATTTATTCATTGTAAATCATGTCAAAATCTCATCTTCCTTTGGAGGAGTTGTGTCTCGCCCCGCCCATAATTTTGAAAATGATGATTTACATTTTTTCCATTTTAAATTGGTTGCCCTTTCCCATGCCACTTGTCCAGGCTTGAGACACAGTTCACAAAGGGTTCATTGACTTGTGACCCTTTATGATGGATTACTTAGATGGAATAAAATAGATTAAACTTTTTTTCCCCCAATTAACAATCTTGACTTGTCACACGTCAGCTTATTGACTTGAGAAGATTCTGAAAATCTGAAATCTCTCAAAAACATCTGCCGTCAGCAGCTCTGTTGCAGTTTCTCTGCATAACTTTCCTAGCCTGTAAAGAGAACGCTCAGGCAGCAGGGTGACAACGGAAATGGAGCTGAGCACAGGCGGCTTTGACAGAAGGATGGATGCAATTCTGCTGAATAAAGGCAAAGATAAATTAAAAAGTGGGAATCTGGCTGTAATTCGATGTATTGGGTGAAGCGCAGACAGATGATGATTTAAATGTGTGATAGGTAGCCCGGGCACCCAGAGCCTGAGCGTATGCATGTGTGTGTGAGCAGATTAGATCACTGTTATGACTGCACAAGCCCCCAGGATACAGCAGATAACCATTCACTGATAACCTCCACTTTTATTTCCACCTCTGCATCATCCTAGCTTCCTGCCTCCATTTCCTAACTCCTCACTTCCCTCCCAAGCACACTTCCGCCACATCAATCCATTCACTGTCACCAGATTCACATTTATATTTTTGCCTTTCCCTTCCCCTCACTAACTACATCTAGGAGTCCTGGGGCAGTGCACTACATCATGTTTTAAAATAAACACGTCAAGAGTTTTCCTCTGCTTATCGCCTATATTTTATAGTGTTCTTTAACTCAATTCTCCCTCTTAGCTTAGGGCTTTCCCTTTGGGGGTATCCACAGTGCCTTGTGTGATAAGCATATTGATATTTATATATATATATATATTTTTGGTTTTCAATTCAAAAATGTATAAATGTTCATCAGCCAGACTTACGGGGAGCACAACGCTTTGATGAGAGGTTATCTACATCTTTCTTTCAGCTTTTCCTCTGACCCATTGTGTGCCTTAATTTGGCATTTTATCACTCTGGACACTTTTCTTCTTCTTCTTCCAAACCGGCTCGATTTGATAAGGCTTTGGAACCAGCAAAGCTCCTTTTAATAATGTTATATTCACATTTGGTGTTAGAGTCCAAAAACACAGCCGAAAGCGTTCTCAAGTTTGAGTGTGCTCCAATATCGAGTTCTTCTATGGTTTATAAAAGGATATAATAAAGCAATAACAGCTGAGAATAACTCAACGATTCCCTCATCTCCTGGAGCCGACTGGAGCCAATACAAACACTCGAGTTTACACGCGTTATACTTTCTCATACTGGCACAGCACAGTCCCACACATTGGCACCGGCACATTCAATGAGTTGGAGTGATTTACAGAGATTTCATGGACTGACACTCATCCAAATGTTCTCACTCGCAAAATAGACCCAAATGTGGAAGCACTATATTGTCCAAGGCTGGCTCATATTTATGATGGAAAACAACAGAGAGCGCTCACACTCAAAGAATCATTTCATCCAAGATTTCACAAGAATTCCGGTGAGTATATAAACTTTATGAAACTGACAAAATGGCACAAATTGTACATTAGTTGTATAAAAGCAGTGGGTACGGGCTCCTCTACATGTCTCTTTCAAAAACAGCCAGCCCCCTTTTATGCGCTAATATAACGGAATTAAACAACATCGCATTCAATTGCAAACTATCATTGTGTTTTGTTAAAGATGTTGCCAGGTTTTCAGTTGTGTGAAACAGACACACTTTCTTGTACTTCTTTAGCACAGTGTGTGTATTACCTGTAAATACCACTCAGACTTTTTGCTTGTAAATTGTTGGAGCATAAAATATATGCATTGGCTTTATGGAAAAAGGACTGTGTTTCAGTCAATAGTTGTGTAAACATTAGTGTCTCAATTAACACAAATATGTAACTAGATTATTATTGGAAACAATTAGAAATAATTAGAAATGAAAAACTATTCTTCTATCCTACCCCAGGACCCCAGCAAATAGTGATACACCAATACAACAATCATGCAGTGTCTCTTGCTTGCCACTAAATCCTGACCTTGATCTTGTCCTCATGTACCAGAGCTGTACATTCTAGCTGTGCAGCAAATTGATTTTTAATAGCAGCTTCAAAAATAATTGTGCAATGAGCCTGATAACAAGATGAGAGCAATTCAACAGGTAACTAAAAAGCCATGGAGACATCAACCAAAGTTAAAAAGCCCACAGGAGATCCATCTGATAGCCTTGAGCAGCTGTTACTCCCATAGGAAGGTTGAAGGAGGCAAAGTTATCTCCCTAAATGCATGCTTCCCTTTCCCTCTTCCACAATAGTATGCGATTGTTGTTTATATGAATTCCAATTTGTCTGAGGCAGTTTTATCTGAACAAAAGCACTGGTTCATAACGTCTGATTAAAATGGCAAAGTCCTCCGCTTCTCCTCAAGAACCGTCTTCTCTCAGTCTCAAGAGTTAACAGAGGTACAGCATTTGGCACGGTTGAATGAAGAAGAGAGTGAGAAAATGAGTGGGAGTCTGCAGAGGAAGAGGAGAAAAATACAGACTAAAGAGGGATGCAAGAATGAAAAGGGGAGAAGGCAAATAACAGAATCTACAGGCGTGCATGAGGTAAGCTCTCCTTCTGGCGACGCACTGTTTCCCAGTGTACATAAGAGAAACATTGGCTTGTGATTGAGGAAGAGAGAGAAAGAGAAAAGGAGGGAGTTAAAGAGACAGAAAAAGGACTGGTGCAGAGGAGAGATATGGCACAGCTCAACAGGATGAGAGATCATTATTGTGTTCTGTTAAGACTCTTAGGTTTCAGTTATTTTTTTGCCCATCGTCACTGCCCAGAGACATGATGTGAACAACATAACAACATTAACTGTGAGTGTGACAGTGTATGTACGAGTGTGTGTGCGAGTGTGTGTACTAGTGTGTGTGCGAGTGTGTGTGCGAGTGTGTGTGCGAGTGTGTGTACTAGTGCGTGTACTAGTGCGTGTACAGTACGTGTACGAGTGCGTGTACGAGTGCGTGTACAGTACGTGGGCGGCTCTGTGTGTGCGCTGCGTTGAAAGCCTTTGCATGCTTCATTCGTTTCAAGGCCAAGCACTGAAATAGTTCACAAGAGGAATAAAACGTTGACACACAGTGCCCAAGCACACATGAAATTACACACACTCCCTTAGCAAGCTTCAATTCATAAAGTCGAATGCTGCAGGGCAAAAGGGGTGTTTGAGAATATTGATTATGGTATAATGCAAAATAATTATGCTCCCCCCGAGCCCTGAATGAATGGAAAAATATATATTTATGATCAAAACAATTCTTTTATCAAAACTAACTTAATTCTGCCCACTCTTGGAGAAACAAAAGAGCGAGTGTAAACCCACAGTGCACATCTCAGTCTGATGGAATCCACTGTAATTTGCCAGAAATTATTGACACAATGAAGTGTAGCATCTCTCAAGCAATGATTAGTAAAAAATAGTCTCCCGGTCCTTACTATTTTAAATTGTTCAATTTGACAGGTGGATAAAATTCAGGGAGATTTCCTGGGGGAAAACCTACATACTTCCAAAAGTGTAGAAGGATCAATACTTTAAATCTGATCATTACTTTTTGTAGGGACCTGATTAAGAGGCAATAGTTAAAACATGCTTCTGTGCCACCCCAGTTTGAGCTATGGCCACTGTCTGACCGCCCTGGAGATGCCCCAGGGACTTGATGACCCTGACTTCAAGTTTTGAATCTCACTTTAGATATTTGAGAAGCACATTCACCCCTTAAACTCATAATTATGACATGCAGCTGCTGACCCCTTTGTGTGGCCCGACACGCATTACCTGCCCGTTCACAACCACACCTAAACACAGTGAACATATCTACACAGAGACCTCCGACACAGAGACCTCCGACACATAGTCGTGATGTATCACCACCTACGCACGGCAGTGTCACCCGCAGACAACTGCTCCTGAGCCCCAGCAGAGCAAAGACGTTCATCATAATGACATCACACACACACTCTCTGGAACACAAACACATTCAGAGAAAGCCACAGAAAACAATATTGCAGCCAGTGACGCGTGAAGACAACTTCATCACATCATACAGCACACATACAGTACACGCCTAAGTAACATTATCAACAAAAACAGTCATCGCAGAAATGACGGGTGGGCTTCTCATGCTGCCACCGAATGTGTTTCCTTCATTTTAACATGTTTTGCACATTGAAGAATCCAAAGGTTCCTCAGGAGAGATAAATCTATCCAACACCAATTCAGCCTTTTCCGCCCGTTCATTTTCTCCTAATCTCCACATCAGACAAATCCCCGCAGCCGTCTGTCCAGGGAGTCCACGGCTGTCAAACCATCACATCCTGCTCTCTCCTTCACACCTCTGCTCCTCCCAGCCGGCACATGTCAATTCTCACCCTGCTGTCCTCTGTGCTCCTTCATTTTACACTTCCAGGATTAGTCACACATATTTACATCATCATCTCAAATAGCGCCGAAATCCAGCACCGTTTTCTTAGGTTTTATTTCACACATGAGCTGACTGGGTACACAGTGTTTGTATGGAGTGCGGACGGGGCGCTGTGAAATCTTGAAGCGGAATTTATCGTAATCTGAGTACAACCACTGAAAAATGCGGCTTATACTTCCATTTAGTTAGATATTCAACCAAGAAGGGCCATAAAGATCCGAGGAAATCTTTCACAGGTGTTTAGAGGCCAGAGGTACTATGCCACTGACTGTACTTTAAAATGAAAGTAATATGATTCAATGTTTTTTTATGGAGCCAATAAAATAGTAAAACATGCTAAATGTTCCACACATAAATATTAAAAAAAACACCTTTATTTGCATATAGAGCAACAGCTTTAGGTCTTTATTAATATTACCACACCCCTTGAACGTCTCGCAGCGCAGCAGTCCTGAGATCCTGAACATTAAACAGGCTTCAAATGAGTTAATGTCCGACATACAAAAAAAAACATTGAATATGGTCTGGTGAAGCAAAGATTAAAACACTTTGAGCAGTAGTTATTGCGCCATTAAACCACATATTCACGTATATAAGGCAACAGAGCTCATCCAGCTGAATCCCATACACTACATACTATATAGGCAACGATATGTGACATGGGAAGGCTACATTGTTGGCTATGAAGTCCTTCAGCTGTTGCGCGCTGAGCTCCAAGGCCCGGACTTATAGTATTGATGCCTGTCAAGAGGAGGAAGTGAAAAGGGAGAGCGAGTATTGCATTTGTAAAAATACTTTGCATAGAGACATGCGTTATAAGCCCACGGGGAATTGCGTCCAAACAGTGGCCAGCGTACGCACTAACGCACTGACAAAGCATACAGTGTACTTGTCAAAGTTAACAGCTCAGTGTTCCTATTTGTTTAATGTGATATATTTGAATACTGGACGATGGAAATGAACGCTTCAATAACACGTTTTTTTTTTCTTTTTTTGAGGCTGAATGTGTGGGTCCCAAGTGCGGAGGGGTAAGAGGTCACATGTTTCAGTGGGAGTAGGAGTGGAAAGAAAAGGTCATTGATCCTGCTGTTTTCTTCACAATCTCTCACATCGCTCCATTTCCTGTCATGGCTGACGCGATTAAACGAAATGACTGCTAGTTTAGCTGAGTCCCGCTAATACATTCTAATTGTCATGTCAAACAAAAAAGCTGGCACAGCAAGTGGTAGAAAGTAAAATTAATTCACTTGGAAAAATAATAGCGGTCTCTCTACATTTTCGAACGCATGTGTGAACTTTTCCTTACTTCTTTGAATAGGTATAAGAATGAAAGGTTGCAGTACATGGCAGCTCAGCACCAATGGGAGGTAATACTCGGCCTGCTTCATGTAGTGATGGCCGTTGTAGCAGTAAAGACGTTTATAGTTGAGTCTTTGTAGTTAAAGACTGTAAACCAGACCACGCCACATGCAGCAACTGAACTGGGAACCCGGAGAGATCCAGAGGCCAGTGAGCTGTTATGAGAGGCAAAGTTATAGGAAACAGAACCTAATACTTATCCAGCTGAAACAGGATAATGCTGTTGAGCCTGGTAAGATGAAACAAAATCAGCAGATCTCTTGGCGCTTTTCTTCTGAGGTTAATGGCCAGCCTTAAGAGGTGCGCTCACATAAATATGAATTGTCATCTCCACAGCGCTATCTGCTTCAACCTGTCCGCCTCCTCACCGCCCGCCGGGTAAAAAGGCCACCGTGTACGCCGGAGCCTCCTCCAGCGCCAGCCAATTGATTTAGGCCATTCTTCACGTCTTAGTACATGTATATTACGTATTCGCCAAACTAAAAGACACAAGATGAACATGCGACGATGAGCATTTTCCTCTCCCGGTGACAATGATTAATAACAACGTCTCTCTGTATAATGTGAAATCACGGCCGGAGTAAATGGGGACGCCAAAGGTTAAAGTGAAGCTAAAAAGGGGGCCGTTACTGAATAGGCAGAATACAGTTTATGCAAGTAATCAGCTCTGCGCCGTCACAGTAAAGGTGGATCTACTGTGGACTGGAGACATCTCAACTCCTGACTCACAGTTGTGCTTGTCATGTGATACGACCTGGATAGCCTGCAACTTAGTGTGCTAAACAACATGATGTATAGGATGATGTATGGGAAACTCAGTTAGGATGTTGTATGTCTTCACTTTTGATCAGTGTATAAATGACTCTACAGTTTATTATGTAGTGCAGTGAACAGGAACAACATATCAAGCTTTCTTTCAAAGGGCTTCTTCAGTGCAGTTTGTAATCTGAACTACAAAAAAAAAAAAAAAAAAAACACTTGCCCTGCTCATTTATATTTTAAACTATAAGAACAAAAGCCAGCAAAGGCACAGAAGAACTAGGGTGCATATATGCATGTTCACATTTAACAAGGCACAAACAGGAGACATCAGCCACATGCTTCTGTGAGCTGAGAGGACGTAAGTGGGACATGCTCTGTGGAGGAAAGAGAGAGAGAGAGAGGCAGGAGCACATGACCATGAAAACCTCTCTTTGTCTCTGTTGGAAAATATCCCGAGTTGAAATGAATTAGCTCCAATCCAATTGGAACATACAACTCCTCCATGCATTCCTGCGCGCTTTCAAAAACCCCCTTGTGTCGCCTCATCTTGTCTGAGTGTCCAAAAGTGTGGAGGTTAGCACGGGGCGATGAGGGTCAGAAAACGCCTCTAAAGGAGTTTTCAAGCCCACTCATACATGTGAGTCCGGACCCCCCTCCACACCCCCTCATAGCGCTGTTTGACCCATGCAACTAAAGGGGTGACGCGTCAGGAGTTTACGGGTTCTCTCCATCTCCCACGGCGGACTTTACGCGGTCCACAACGTCAAGACAGTAAGCCAGGGCGGCTGCTGCAAACCCAAGCAACTTCCTCCCATCTCTGAGCCCCCCAAACAGCGATGACAAGCGGCTCTTTAACGCTTTGCTTGACGAGGCGGTCTATTTAACGCCGCGGCGCAGAGAATACAGCGCCGTAAAGACAAGGTTTAGTCACCAAACTGGCATTAAATCTCCGTAATGGCTCTTTTTTTGTTTTTTGTCCCCCCCCCATCACCATCCTGTCTGAGGCTCGTAACAGCCACCGGGCGCTCCTGCAATCTCCACCGCCGCTTATCGACGCGCATGGAAACGCAACAAACGCATCAACACCAAAAAAGCCGCTCATAACACCCAGTCACGCACTACAGCGCTTGTTTTGACCCCGATTCTATTCGCGCAGCCTCTACAGGAGCCGGGGACATTTCCACACCGGACAGCCGCGTTTCAGGACAGCATAGGCGCATAATAGTCACAAAGAGAGACGGCAGAAAATAAAAAAAAATAAAAGAAACAACTCACATTCTGTCTCCGGGAACAAGCAGGCGGCTCTCCACCATCATATCGGGCAGAAAATCCAGACTGTAGGATGAAGTCATGTTGCCTGCCTGCCCAGTGTGTGTGTGTGCGCGCGCGCGTGTGTGTGAGAGTGAAGAGCGCGTCTGTGCGAAGGCAGAGAGCGCGCGTCCGCCTTCTCCGCTGTAGAGCCGCGTCTGGTGAACACAGGCGCGTCGCTCTCGCTCAAAGTGCGCCCGGCCGCGGAGACGGAGAGGGACAGGTGCACCAGCAGAGGCCTCCCCAAAGGCAGTGTAGCCGCCAGCCGCACACACTCTGTCCTCATCCAGCAGTTGTCACATTCTCCCCTCCTCGCGCGGCCCCATTCACGTCACCCCCCTTTTTTCTTTTTTTTTTTTTTTTCCTTTTCTTTCTCCCTTATAATAAACGCCGGTTTCTGTTCCGCCCGGTCCTGTCTGCAAATCCGCTCTGCAACAGCGCGACTCACGGAGTGTGTGAGAGCCAGCCAGCCAGGTGCCGCGCGGGAGGCGTGGCCCGGCACACTGCAGCTGATCTTTAACTGTTTGGGTCTACCTCAGCTCTGGATGTAGGCGAGATATGCGTCTGTTTGTGCTGACTGACTGCAATAATGGAGCTCTAATGAGGACAGATTAAAACACCCTTTTACATCATTAAGTGTCTGGAGTTGGCAGTGCTGACTGTGACTGAATGACTGAATTAATAGACGTACACTTTTCACGCTTGTCTAAATAAAGTAAAATTCAGGCTGGATTAAAAGCTTCGACTGTATGTGAGATGTTGACACTTGAATGTTGAATACATTAGATGATTCAAATGAAAACAGTGATTTTTGCATCCTTGTGTTACCTCCTCATAAACAACATTTTAGACCCTAGTTGCCTAACATCATAAAGCTTCCATGAGTTACACAGTCAAAGGTCTGGACAGATAAGGTACAGTACATTTCACATGGGGGTCGCTGAGTAGTAATGAAGCAGCTCATGATTGTATGCAGAATTGCTGAGTCGCTTTATATGGTGTTAATTGTGTGGACCCAGTATGGATCCCTGTGGAACTGGAGTGGGCTTGAATGCACCACTGTGCCCCCTCTCTGTTGCCCCACTTCCTCCTCCTCTACTGAAGAAGAGGCAGGGCTCTCCAGTAAAATAATGAGGCTCTCTTAGACAGAGAGATAGCTCTCTGAGGGAAGAATATGAGTATCTGGGTCAATGGGAAAAAATGTGCTCAGTATACTATGCACACGTAGAGCAGGGTAGTGTCTGGCGTGGGAGGGACTTGGCCTGCGGCTCTGCTCTGGGGTCAGCCTACATGTTTACTTGGAAGGGCCGAGGTCAGAGTATAGATGTGAAAGGCTGATCCTATATCAGAGCCTCAGGGTGAGCACTGTCCCACGAGTGGATAGCCAGCCATGTTTCACCGCACTTGACCCTTCACAGAAGAAAGGTGGTAAGGAACATAATGTAACCCACTGCCCACACTATAGACCCAACACAAGCCCCTTCAGGGGGATACATAAAAAAATAAATAAAAAAAATCATTATATTTTGACTACTACTAACTATACACCCTACGTCCATAATAGCAGAGCGGACAGGATGAAATGTTGATGTATTCATTAGCTATAGTTTCATGACTTTGGAATTATTTATTAATTGTAAAATTATGACAATACAGGAACTGCTTTAAACAGGCCCTTACCTATTATTATTTGGTTTTTGCCCTTCCTGTAAAGATAATTTACATATTGACAAATCAATATTTTGACCTTCTCAATGCTATGTTTGTGTTTGGGATCAGCGCTGAGGGGCGGATGACCCCTTGTGGGAGAATTCACCTCATGACTACTGACAAATATGTGAACTCTCATATGCATACATTCTCTTGCTTATTGTTGCTGTGCCCTGTCCCCCATTCACCCATCACCTCTTGTGACGTGCATGTTATAATCAAGGACCCCATGTTCTGTTGTATCCTGCTCATGGCAAGGTCTGCCTCTGCCCTCACTTCCACTTCCACTTTTGTCGTTTTCCCCCTACATCTAGTTTATTTCTATCTTCTCCGCTCTCCTTTATCTCACTCTCTTTCACCTCAGGCTGGGGGGGCTCAGCTGCCTCAATAAAATAAATCAATCACTTAAAGGAGTAAGGGGGTGGGACCGAGTTGGGCGAGGCATACAGATATAGCATAGTTTCATGTAATAAAGTTGATCCATACTATTGTTTGTTTTGTGCTTGTACATTATTCACGAGAGGAAAGGATAGTGGGCTGTTGATTGTACCAAGTTTTCACATGTGAATATTTAATGATGGCTTCATGAATAATTCAGAAAAGCAAGCAGTTGCGTTTGAGTGTAAGTGGACATGGGAGAAGCCTAGAATCAGACAAATTCTGACTGCTCATATCCTGTCCCCTCAAAACTGTCAGAAAACACTGTGTCACCTCTCATCTTTGCAGGAGCATGGCAAACAAGGTGTATCCATGATCCTGATGATCCCAAGATGCAAATATAACAGTATTTTCTCTCGTCTATTTGGCACTCTCCGTCTCTGTCTCTGTCCATTTCCATCATTCTCCTTTCACTTCTTCTGGTCTGTGAGGACACAGTGTTCCAACACAAATTTGAGCTCTACCTGCGAGGCTGCGGGCGCTAAATGCTCACTGACCTGATTTGCACATGATCTGACAATGCAGAAATCCACAACAATAGAGTTATATTCTAGCATCTCCCTGTAGTGCCTTTGAATTTTGCATGAACTTGTTTTACACAGCAACAAGTCTTACCAGTTAAAAATGCTACAATACAAACAATACAGGACTTTAAGTTATTTCTTGAATATACAATTAAAAATCTAATACAGAAAAACAACAAAAGGTGTAACCATAATTCCATCCAAGTCTCTGTCAGACACTGATACTGTCAGGCAGGTGCCCCTTGCCCTAATCACGTATCCTTATGTCCTTATGTCCATTTATGTCCATTTATGTACCAGTATCTGTTCCTGTGTCTACACCAGTATCTGCTCCAGTGTCTGCACCAGTGTCTGCTCCAGTGTCTGCACCAGTGTCTGCTCCAGTGTCTGCACCAGTATCTGCACCAGTGTCTGCACCAGTGTCTGCACCAGTGTCTGCACCAGTATCTGCACCAGTGTCTGCACCAGTGTCTGCACCAGTGTCTGCACCAGTATCTGCACCAGTGTCTGCACCAGTGTCTGCTCCAGTGTCTGCACCAGTGTCTGCACCAGTATCTGCACCAGTATCTGCTCCAGTGTCTGCTCCAGTGTCTGCTCCAGTGTCTGCTCCAGTGTTTGCTCCAGTGTCTGCACCAGTGTCTGCACCAGTGTCTGCACCAGTATCTGCACCAGTGTCTGCTCCAGTGTCTGCACCAGTGTCTGCACCAGTGTCTGCTCCAGTGTCTGCTCCAGTGTCTGCACCAGTGTCTGCTCCAGTGTCTGCACCAGTGTCTACACCAGTGTCTGCACCAGTGTCTGCTCCAGTGTCTGCACCAGTATCTGCACCAGTGTCTGCACAAGTGTCTGCACCAGTGTCTGCACCAGTGTCTGCACCAGTGTCTGCACCAGTGTCTGCTCCAGTGTCTGCACCAGTATCTGCACCAGTGTCTGCACCAGTGTCTGCACCAGTGTCTGCACCAGTATCTGCACCAGTGTCTGCACCAGTGTCTGCTCCAGTGTCTGCACCAGTGTCTGCACCAGTATCTGCACCAGTGTCTGCTCCAGTGTCTGCTCCAGTGTCTGCTCCAGTGTCTGCACCAGTGTCTGCTCCAGTGTCTGCACCAGTGTCTGCTCCAGTGTCTGCACCAGTGTCTGCACCAGTGTCTGCTCCAGTGTCTGCTCCAGTGTCTGCACCAGTGTCTGCTCCAGTGTCTGCACCAGTGTCTGCTCCAGTGTCTGCTCCAGTGTCTGCTCCAGTGTTTGCTCCAGTGTCTGCACCAGTGTCTGCACCAGTGTCTGCACCAGTATCTGCACCAGTGTCTACACCAGTGTCTGCTCCAGTGTCTGCTCCAGTGTCTGCACCAGTGTCTGCACCAGTGTCTGCTCCAGTGTCTGCACCAGTGTCTACACCAGTGTCTGCACCAGTATCTGCACCAGTGTCTGCTCCAGTGTCTGCACCAGTGTCTGCACCAGTGTCTGCTCCAGTGTCTGCACCAGTGTCTGCTCCAGTGTCTGCACCAGTGTCTGCTCCAGTGTCTGCACCAGTGTCTGCTCCAGTGTCTGCTCCAGTGTCTGCACCAGTGTCTGCTCCAGTGTCTGCACCAGTGTCTACACCAGTGTCTGCTCCAGTGTCTGCACCAGTGTCTGCTCCAGTGTCTGCACCAGTGTCTGCTCCAGTGTCTGCACCAGTGTCTGCACCAGTGTCTGCACCAGTGTCTGCTCCAGTGTCTGCACCAGTGTCTGCTCCAGTGTCTGCACCAGTGTCTACACCAGTGTCTGCTCCAGTGTCTGCACCAGTGTCTGCTCCAGTGTCTGCACCAGTGTCTGCACCAGTGTCTGCTCCAGTGTCTGCACCAGTGTCTGCACCAGTGTCTGCTCCAGTGTCTGCACCAGTGTCTGCTCCAGTGTCTGCTCCAGTGTCTGCTCCAGTGTCTGCACCAGTGGTCCTGGCACGCAGACGGACACGGACATGCACACACACTTGGGTTTTCATCCTTTTTGGAGACATTACATCAACTTGCATTCATTACCTGGAGACCGATTCCAACCTTCATTGTATTGCTTCACCCATTGTGACTTGAATTAATGTCGTTGACCTAATGATAAATAATTATTGTCATGGGACCTGGTTTTTGTCCCCAAAAGGCAGGTCTTATTCATTTAGTACATATGGATTATATTGGCATAATTTATGACATAATCTGCATACATTTCACCATGTCAATCATTGTTAAAATAAATAGTTTTGAACAAAGTGCTTATTGTCTTTGACTATTATTGTTTGAAAACAATAAACCCACAGACTGAGGAATTACACAAACCGTGAAATTTTAATTGTGAAAAGAATGTCAAGAATGTTCACATGGTGTGGTGTGATTGTCCACACTGTTTGACAATTATTTTATTCTATTATATCGCTGAATAAAATCTGAAGAATTTGTTGCAGACGCCCCCCCCCAAAAAAAAAGAGGATTTGGCAGCTTATTCTAATCAGTAAAGAATGTGTTTTAAGTGTAAAACATAATCAACCAACATTTTAGAATTAAGTGTTTAAAGTATTAAGTTGCTTTCCCATGCATATTTTAAATAGTACAATGTGAAATAACATAATAGGACTTTTGTAACTTTTCCCTCACAGAACTGTGCTGTATGAGCTATGTAAGTTTTTGTGAATAGTGCGACATCAGAATGAATACTCTGAGTGGTCCGTCCATCCTGTCTGCTCCACCTGCAGTGCATCAGTGCATCAGTGCATCAGTGCATCAGTGCATCAGTGCATCAGTGCGGCCTGCAGCTGTAATTGGCCAGTGAAGAGCCCCACCATTCATCACCATGGCCCTGTTCCTCACCATTTGTCTCTCTCGGTCTCCTCTGTCCCCAAATTTGACCAATCTTTCCCTCTATTTCCAATTTCACCCACTCCACCTCCTGCCCACCCATCCCGTCCTCCCCCCTACCCCCCTTTCCCCCCGCCCCCTGCTCTATCTCCTCATTAAAGTGGGACCCAGGCAGTAGCGGTCACTGCCTCTCATTTATTTTCATTTGAAACTGGTGCAGCTCCACTGATCCTCTGGGGCTGCTGGATGGTGTCATTCTGATAACAACCAACACACAATAAACACACTCAGACACACACAGAGAGGAGGGTGAGGTATAAAATGGTAGAATACAACGCATGAGCCAAATATGCACACATGGAAGGGGGCCTGCAATTACACTCATGTGCACGCTCGCAATACACAAAGGGAGGTGTATCCGCCTGCAAATAGATGCACTTTCACACCCATTTCAATTCATTTCACAGGCATATTCACACATTTGATGTACCTGCGAGCGCTGGTGCCATGTGTCGTCCTACTTCCCCTCTGACATAGGCATTCATTTAAGATTTATGCATCTTCCCATTACCCTTTTCGTCTACCCTCTAAACAAAAGTGACTACAGGCATCAAGGTCTGCATGAAACGTATTAATCAAATATAACCCCACAAGTCACCTGCTTTTTGCCAGAATAAATCACATTAGACATGGAAACCATGCATGTTTATGTCAATTAAAATCATGTGTAAAATACTATGAAAATAAGAAAGATTGACTGCAGACTTATTCAGTTATTATTTGGCTCAATCAATTATGTTATCAACTTTTGCTCGATAAGTCTGACACAAATGTGCAATGGCTGGGTAAAGAATCTCTGTTCAAGGTGACATGATAGCGAGAAGATAACCAATGGATCTCCTCACCTGAGCTATTATCGATTTGTTTGTCGGATTTATTTGCCCAGCCCCACTTCCTATACGTGTGTGTCCATGCATTGTATGAGAGTCGTGTTCAAGGAGGTCCTGCCTGACATGGTTTGATTGAAAAGGTGCTCTACAGATTAAATTGTTGTAGTGGAGACAAGGTGGGCTCTCTTTGTACCTGTTTTTTCCCATTCACAAAGACACTCTGAGGAGGAAAGGGAGGGGATGGAGTAAGCCGTTTTAAAGTCCAATGGCCTGACCCATCAAAGGGGTAATGGGAGGGAGAGGCAATGACTCCAAACTTTAATAGCAGACTAATATTCTCCACACCATTAGATGTGAATATAGAGCGAGGGGTGGGAGAGCCCCGCTGTAAAAATGACAACGGAAAGGCTAACTGAAAATGATTTGCTATATATATATGTATGTATGTATGTATGTATGTATGTATGTATATATATATATATATATATATATATATATATATATATATATATATATATATATATATATATATACACATATTATTATCATTATATATTAAGAAGCTGCAGGACCCACTTTCAATTACAGAGACAAAGAGTCCTAACACTTTGTCCTAACACTCCTGATGTTGTATTTGACCGGACTGTGAGAAACATAAAATGAAATGAAAATACTGAGTGTTGACATCACAGATTATATCAACCACTCAGGCGTTTAAATCTAAGATGGCACCAGCCTTCACAACACTGGGCCAACAGTATTAACAGATGGGCTTTGGTATCCTTCAAAACCGTTTTAAACCTTTAGTGCTACAGCAAATGAATTCTTCCATACTTTTTCAAACGGCAACATGATCAACTATGTAGGATAGAATTTGAAGTGAATTGTTGTTGAGAGCAGAGTTTGTGGTCAACATTATAATAGAGTTAAAAAGTCTCAAGACAAGACACTGAGTCGACAATAAGAATCTCTATTCATGGCTCTGTGGGAGGAATAATACAAGTATTGAAATCAGTATGGGAAGCAAACAACCGTAGTATAATGAATATAAATAAAAATGAATATCTGAATATGTGTTTGCAAGGTCAAACTGACAATAAAATGACAGAAAAAACAGTCCCGTCTTTATATTTCTTATGACTGACTGCTGTGCTATACGTCGTAGATAGTGCTTTGAATAGGAGAGAGGAAATAAAAGGGATCGTCACAATAAAAACTGAAAAAATGCTGTTGTTGGATGTGTTTGGGTGCACAAACAGGAAAGCAGTGAGCAACCGCCAGCAGCACAGTGGGAGCACATAGTCCAGGTCAGTTCAGTCCAGTCCACTCTCACGTCACTTCTCAAATGTGGGATGAGACAGCACACAGACCCTGTGTAAGCCCCTACTCCGCGGACACGCACAGGCGGCCGTTCAACATTGGCTCACCGCAGCAGGACATGTGACAATCCTCAGGAGGAACACGGCATCTGGGTCAGAAAATGTACAATGCTCAGCTGCTTGTCCCATGTGGACCCAGCACTGGCAACAAAAGGGCCGCGGCACTCAGACTACCCCTGCGAGAACAAGCAAACATGTGCTTTAAAAGTGCCTACAAAATGAAGCTAAAGGGGAAAAAGGGATATTCTGCTAACTTTATAGAAACAAAGCTGTTAAGCTGTTCATTTCAGCATTAGTACTGTACATAATTTCTCCGGGTGGGTTAGAAAATTTCTCATTTACATGTGACTTAATCATACGAATGTGATTAGGATATTTTAATATATGGATAACTATTCCTGTCAATACTCGGTTTCTTTGACTCCGTCGCTCTCTTTTGCGGTGGAGACCCCACTGGCTTGCCTGGCTTAAGTAATCCCCTGTGACAGCTCACTCTGTTGTGGGCCTATTAGAGCCTAATGCCACAGCTGGGTTTGTACATGGACTGTATGCATGTCCACTGCGTCTGGCTCAGCACCAAACAGGTCCAAGCCGACAATCAACATTGCTAAAGGATTCATAGCCCAAATTAGGAGGTGGATAGGTACTCGAAGTCTGTAGTTAAGCAGAAAGATGAATATGATTAACTGTCCATCCGCTCTGAGGTCACTATTACTAGATAAGAATCTAGCACTGGCAATTCCTAAAAAAAAATTTAAAATATGGATGAATGAAATACAAACTGTTGAGTTTTGTACCTCAAGAGCTATTATTGACCTTTTATCGCAGTGGTATGGCTCAGTCGTTCATCAATTAAGCAATAGTTTAACGGTTCAATTCCAGATTGACCACTGCATACTGATTTGACTTGAGTCGGTGGGCCAAAGGCACTACATAACCCATGTAGTGAAAATACTATAGTATAATATTTACAGACCAACATCACATGATCTCTCTGGGTGGAGTCTGCATGTTCTCCCCGTGTTACTGTGGGTTCTCTCCGGGTTCTCCGGCTCCTCCCACCGTCCAAAGACATGCATGTGTTAGGCAAAATTGGTAACTCTAAAAATTGGCCCTAGTGAATGAATGTGAGAGTGAATGTCTGTCTGTAATGTCTATGTCTCTGTGTTGGCCCTGCGACGAGTTGGCCACTGTCCAGGATGTACCCCGCCTAAGGCCCAAAGTCACTGGGATAGGCTCCAGTCACCTGCGACCCCGAAAGGGAACAAGTGGTAGAAAATGGATGGATGGATTATTATTATTGTTTTTTTTTTAAAGATTTTGATTGCAAGTAGGCTTTATTAGACAGGAGAGGACCGGGTGAACTGGGGAATGAGAGAGGGGAAGACATGCAGTAAATGGTCGGCGTTGGGATTCAAACTCACAACAGTGCGGCCGGTTGCGCTTGAAGCCTGGCATACGTGTGCTGGCATACACTTGACCACTGGGCAGCACAATAGTAATGACTTTTGAGAAATCTCATGTCTCAAGGTTGTTCGAGCAACTGTGATTTGCGTAGGTGCAATGCGTTTGCAATTTTATGAGCTGCCACATCACACTACCCGCAGGGTAACAATGAAACCAAGAGCCTTGTTTTGCATAAAGACCTGGAGCATCTTTAATTTGTCACCCCCATCCCACCTGGCTGAGCCCTAAGCCTCCCCTTCAGGGACAAGGGGCTCGGTCCAGCATGTCAAAACCAGAGAGATGCCTTGTGGACAGGCACGTCTCAGTGAGTGTCCATCCCAAAGGAAGCTCTGCCCGCTCCCTGTACGTGCCACATCACAGCTTCGCTCCCCACAGGAGACGGGGACTGAAGACACAGCCGGGGAACTGCTGATTAAATATTCATCTTTGTTTATTATGATTTATGCATGTTTCGCTGAGCCAGGGACAAAAAATAGCGGAGTGCAAAACAGCTTCATTAGTACATATTGTGTGCATGCCTGTGCCCAATGTCGATCTGCCTGTTGTGTTGTTAAGTGTGCGTTTGCGGCGAGCTGGCAGGTGGGGACAGTTAGGATTATGGATCGTACGTGAGCTTCATTAGAATGTTTGGCATACCGGGAAAAAATGGTCCGTCTCTAAAAAACACCTGCATTTCAGCAAAAAAAAACAAAAAAACATATTTAAATTAAAACCCCAAATCATCTAGTGTGCTTTGGCATTAAAATGCAGAGGACTCTTTTGCTAACTTCTAACCTAATTATCCATTTCCACCTCTGTTGTTTGCCATTGAAATCAGATTGGCCTCTCATTGCTCTTTGTCGGATCCAAAACAGATCTCAGGCATGCGAGAGCGACAAATATTTACTCATGGGAGGTGTGCAAAACAATGGTCAATAATGGTGGATAAACGTCCAGTGCACTACACACAGACACACACTGAGCTTTCTAATGCACTTCAATACATGCATGCTGGATCCTTTAACGACAACTTTGCTAATGCTATAACAGAATTCAGCTTATTCAAGATGATTCAAGACACTATCGGTGACAAAATGGGTCATGTATTTCACTTAATGATTTTCAGTCGGGCAAGACATCTTGTTAGAATAAGTAATAGGAACTACGTTTACATGTGCGCCAGCAGAACCAAAACTCTGGCCAAGTCCCATTTGAAAAGGATTTCTAAAATGCTTGATTTTCTTCAATTGGGGGGGCAAATATTACATGTGTTTGGACCTGTGCTCGCTTATTTTAGGTCAGCAGTGATGCCACAGACCACCGTGGACTCGCTTGTGTCGTTTGATTCTTTTGGACCTGTACTTTAACTTAAGGGAATGTACAAACTAACAGAGAGATCATATCAATGGCACAGTATGTTTCATTTGTGTTCTTTTGGTTGGGACAATGCATGTTAAGGAACACGCCGAATTGTAGCCATGGGTTGATATGTATTTGTTGTAAACTAGTAAAAAGTAAAAAAGTATACCAAACAACCAGATGGCCGTGAATGTCTCTGAGCCCCCCTCGTACTTGCACTTTATGTTCGTATTTTGATAAGCCCAATGAGGCAACTAGTGAATATTTAATCATGTTTCCATCAGTCTGTACCCCTGAATACGTCTCTTAATTGATACTATCTTTAAAGTTACTTTGAGTATCCCAAACTACTACTACAACATCAACATTGATAAACAAATGGGAATTGTATTCAAACCAGGAATACACTTCTTGAGCACATCTTATCTGTGTAACTAATAAAACTCAGGTTAATACGTTCATGCTCGACATGCTGTCTGAACACTCTCCAGTCCACTTGCCCTTGGTGTTCCATTTCATGTAACAACTGAGCGATTTCAAATCCATTCTCCTCTAAATCTATTTCCTCCACAATGAAGCTCTGTGAAAGCCGCTATCGGTCTGTTTGTGCCTCTTCCACCTGCTCCCTGCCTCTGTGGCAAAAGCTACCATTGGACATTAGAGGACATATGGCAGCGAATTGGCCAGACATGACCTGGAGGTTACACTGGCAACCCCATGTCCACTCTATGCCAAGTGAAGCTTCCTCAAATACCTAACACGGGATCTGCTGGATATCTAACAAAAGCACCAAATGGTACACCTTTAAAGCTGTAAACATCACAACTATACCCATCTCAAAATATGTAAATATTTTTTTTCAAAAACCTAGACCTAGATCAGATCTATTGCAAGACCTTCATGCTCTTAATTTCAAAACTATGAGTTTATATTTCAGCCTCATTCACACAAGTTTGTATGAGTGCAAAAGAACCAACAGCTCTTAGTTGTTATTCATACATACACATTACTTTAAGTTATACAACTCAAAATGGCATAGGACCTTTGTACGAGAAATGAGACTTTCTGGCCTCTGCATGTTCTTTACAAAGAGCATCTTGTTTCAGTCAGTGACAGAAACATGCACTGACTCGAGGTAATCCAAAGCAACTATCCGCTTTTTAAGAATGTTTACAATCTAATGACCTAATCATGTTGTGTAGCATGAGGCCAGCGCTCCTCTCTCCATGCCAGCTTCTCTCTCGCCCTAACACACTCTGACAGTGAAAGGTCAGTGCCCAGTGGCTGCATGGGGGGCAGTAAGTGATGTAAAGGGGTTGTCATGGTAACATGCAGTACTCAGTGATGGTGCAGGAAGATTTATGTGCCAAACAAGAGGCCGGGACCCCAACAGGCTCAAAAGACTCGGGGCATGACAGGGTGTGTTCAAAGTGTGCAGAACAACAGTGCCGCAGGCAGGGGCCTGCAGTGGCTGTAATTGACTGGCGGCTTACTAGCCTGGCAAATGGCAGGGGTGGGCCTGGGCCAGTGACAATGAGGCAGATCTGCATGTAAGCTGACAGAGGCCTAAAAACAGGCAGTTGTGAGCGGTGCTGTTATGTCTGTGAGCCTGCATTTTGCTGAGCTTGGCTTAACTTTAATAAAAGGGGGATTACCAAAGTCTGAAGCCACCTCTCAGGCCCCTCTCCAGTCGAGCGACTGTTGAGGGTTGACTTCTTTCAGCTCTGTCTCTCCTTCACTCACTTCCTTTTCTCTTCTGTCCTCAGTATGCTCATCACGTTCACCAGAAGAAAAATAAACAAATCAGGGTTTCTTCCTGTCTTTCACTGTTCAGTTTTTACCCAGTACTCCAGGGAAATGCACCAAACATAAATATATTATTTAGATGTTATTTCCCTAAAAAGCAGATCCAAATGCTTGACTCTACAGTTTAAAAGAAAAGATAAGACAGAGTGGAGAGTAAAAAAAAGCAACAGCACAGATACAACTTTCTACAATCAGTCCACAAGAATGATCTCATCTTCACTGGCACAGAGGAGGTGTGCCTCACTATACTGGGAGAGGACAAGAGGACCAATTCCTCCCGGTTACATTGTCATTTAACCATCATTGTGGCTGACACCTACAGCCCAGAAAACATATTGTTTCCGCTGACAATGTCATTATGGGACGGTAAACAAGTGAGGCGGCGTCGGTCAGGATGAACTAGAACGGGCCAAAAGGTCACCAAGACAATCTGGAACAAACGTATGCAAGACCCCCTGGGACCGATAAGACTCCTGTTTCAACCATCTCCTCTCCCTCACCCTGGTTTACCCCCTCTCCCACTCCAAAGCCAAGGGCGGGCATATGCTTAGAACAAAGCCCCTGTGCTGCCTCCTAATCAACTCTTCTGTACTCCAGCGGCAGGAACAATCTTCCCTGGAGGTCACACATGGAGTGGGCTTAGAGGCAAAATGGCTCCAGGATTAGGAATAATTTAGTGGGAAAAATATAGGATGACATATGCTCACTTTCCCACTCACATGTCTATAATGATTATTATGCACATACTTAAGTGCAAATGTGAAAATGAACTCTGCATTTCATCTCATGTGAATCATTTTCTAAACTGCAATAGCCATGTGATTTTCTCCTACATGTCAATTTTTACAGTCTAAGTGAAGTAAATGATTAACATTTAGTTCTAAACTGAAATGTCACAAGAGCGTGATTTGATTGAAAATGTTCTCTATAATGATTCTGACTTGAACTGCACTTAAACTGATGTGGTCAGAAAAGTGGCAATTGCAAGACTTGTTTTTTTTATAATCACATGTATTTTTGAAGATCTTCAGCCACAGGTCTGAGCTTTTTTTCCTTTTCTTTTTTAAGTTGACTTCCAAATTATTTTTTGTGTCAAGATAATGTCCATGCATGAACAAAGACTGGATGCAAGGAACATACTTCTCAATGTGGGAATTAAGAAGTGTCCCATCTCTCAATGGTGCTGGGGGAACCCTGCAACACGACCCCATTGGTGGTTTTCAGACTCTACAATGTGACGATGTCGTACTCGTATTATAACTTGTATCACAACATAAAACAAGTGATACTCCTTGTAGTGCCCGGCATTGATTTTAGCACATAAAAGTTAAAGCGAATTTTGAAAGGTGGAAACGTTTTCAGTCACATAAACTCTTGAAGCAAATATTAAAACTCATGTGAGCGTCAAACTATAGACCTGCACCAGGTGCACCAGAGCAAGTGATGAACATAATCCACATCATCCCATTATGTTGGTTGTTTGTCACAAATCCCCAAGAAAAGCAGAGCTAAGAAGGTTAAAAACAAGGGAGTGTCTCCAGAGCCACGAAACTGCCATGTTATTTTTTGCCGCGGCTCCTGAAACTGCTGGGCTATTTGACCGTGCCAGGTTAGGGTTAGGTCTTGGGGTTAGGGTCCGGGTTATGGTTAAGGTTAGGGTCAGGGTTAAGGTTAGGGTTAGCCATGAGGCTATATGGCCGTGCCGCGGCTCCCGAAACTGCTGGGCTATTTGACCGCACCGCGGCTCTGCAGCCACAGCCTAAAAACAAAACATGTGGGCCAACTATAACTTGCTCAGAAGCACGGTGTCTAATCTTTATTTGAGGAGAAACTCAGGGATACTTCAACTTCAGTGAAACCTATAGCAAGTGTGAACAACAGGCTCAACTTTGGCCATGACGACAAAAGTACGCAGCTAACAGCTAAACAGCAAAGTGCATTGCTAGCACAGCACGGTGCACCCTCTGCAAGATTAGTGGTGTCATGACACAAAACAGACAGGCGGCTCC
>NW_027315834.1:16510023-16542523 GCF_026437365.1 Eucyclogobius newberryi | reverse complement strand
GACACTAATCAATGCTTATTTGAGCCAATTTATGTATCTTTGTACGAGGTTAGTGTGCACATGTGTGGCATCCTCTGTGTCTCGGGAGGTCATGTCAGAGCCAATAGTAGGTTTGTGCTTCATAATGACCAATAGTGAAAGGCATCTGTAGAGCCATGCTTGCTAATTATCAGCTGTGCAGTTTTAAAGCCCATTATCGACACAAAGACCTGCAATTACAAGTGCACTGAGGCTCACTCTACACCCTTCATCACACCATTCCAGCTCATGTCTCCCTCTGCTGTAGCATTGCCTGGATTGCCCCCTTCTCTCTCAGACAGACCATTATAATCCTGTATGTTTGCCACAATAAACATTATTGTCGGAGAGCTTGTAAACAGGTTATTTACATGTTACATGCATTGAGAGATGAACTGCATTGCCTCTGCTGATATAAAGTGATACAAGTACACTGTCTTTAATGTCTGACCATAATTGCTCACGGGCAACTGTTAGAAGCCTGATTTGATAGTTGTTTGGTAAAAAAAAGAAATATCTTAAATGAGAAATATCATGCATTGTTTGTCTTGTTATTGTTCTTTAAACCGGCACTTGAGTACCTTTACTTTGGTTTAGAAAAAAAATATGTTTGCTAACAAAAACAAATGACAACATGTAAGAATTGTGGCTCCATCCACTGGCTCCAGAGGGAATTACAGAGGTGAAATAACAAACGCTAGCTTGCCTCCAAAATGCAGCCGAGCAGTTGTAATGGACGTGATTTGACGGCACAAATGCTCAGAAAAAGTTTGGTGAGGATTTATGGACTTAAAACAGTGCAGGACAAAATAAATCTGGGAAATTCAGAATTTTGTGTTTTTGACTCGGAGGGGAGAGAACTTTCCCAGTTTCATTATTAAACCCTGTGAATGAATGACTTTTGCCTAATATGTGTCTATCAAAACTCAACTACTTCTCTGAAAAAAAAAAAAGAAAGTAGATTGAACTTGAGCTCTAGCCACGTACACCATCTTACCTATGGAACGTACCAGTCCTGCTTTTCCTCAACTTTTCTACTGGTCCCAACCACTCTTAACTAAGAGCTGGGGTCAGTCAAACCTCCAAAGAGCTTCAATAAAGAAGCAGGACAAACTGAATTGAATTATACACAAAATTCTTCTCCTTTTCTCTTTTTTTTCTGGAGGTGCGTCAACAAATGTCACAAATGCCGTTCTTGTGATGTGTGGCTTTTTTTTACTGTGTGTGTTTGTGTGTGTGTGTGTGTGTGTGTTTGTGTGTTTGCATATTTTCCCCAATCAGAGAGAAAAACAAAAGCTACATTATTTTTGCCTAATTATTCACGGCTACACTCATCAACGTATTTTTATTTATTTTTTCACCCATATCCCAGGCGGGTCTTTTCTTTTTTATCTCTCCTGGCGTCTCATGCTTTGCTGTGCTTTGCTTTTGATCTGAGCTGATTTACCTGCTGTGTGTGCCAGTAAAAAGAGTCAGGTGTAGCAAAAGAAAAAAACAATGACAAGTTGAGGAAGGTCTTGTTAAAATTCAGCACCATCTTACTAATAGCTGTGATTATACTGCCTGTTCCAAGTGTTTTATCTTTTTCATCTTTGGATAAAGATAAAAAAAATAATAATTTCTACTGACTAAGTGAGACAACAGTGAAAATATAGACGCGTTTGCACACCTAATGTATAATGGCATAACAGCGGTTTACTATATTACATCATATGTTTTAATGGAGGTCTTGTCTCCCATTAGTTGCAGTTCATTTCACTGTATAATGAAACAGTGGCAAAGGCTCCCCTCACAAAAGGCCATTCATCACACTGATGCGTTTTGTTTTTTGGTTAAAGGATTGTTCTGCATGGAGAAGAAACTGCATCAAAATGCCTATTAGATCACTTAAATATCTGTTTTTGATGCTTAATCATAGAGCCTTGTAACAGGCACTCAATATGCAAAGGGTACACTACTCCAACATCCACATAATTAAAAATATGATGTTGAATTGTATTGTAATTTATTATCTGTTTATTACTCTAGCAGGAAGTGCAAGCATTTGACACACTGTAGAAGAAGACGTCAGTGGACAGTGGTCGCTGTATTGTAAGCTTCAAAACGCTGTGTGTTTCATTACAATCAGACTCATATTCACAGAGAAATTAGTCTAATTAGACCTGCGGCACAGCAGACCACGGGTGCGCTGCGAGACCCCCGGTTCAAAAGACAACCGGCGTATGTAAATATCTCTGTTACAGCGTGGGCACCTGCGGCTTATTGACAGGTGCGGCCCGCATATGTACAGTTTCTTGTTTCTTTGTACATTTCATTGGAGCGGCTTTTATTCAGGAGCGCTGTATAGCCTAAAAAGTACACTTTATTATGCACAATACCAAGATCCATCACACACAAACACAATGACAACAAAAAACAGAACAATCGTTGCAATTCCATGTGGCTGTGTTGAAGAGAAGACTGATCTCTTTCAGACTTCGAACTAATGCCTGTATTATGGAGGTCATAAATGTTAATGAGGTCATTTATTATTAGGGCATTTCATTTACTATCCCTTTAAGAGATAGTTAAAGTCTGCAATAGAAATATGAATAGTTGTTGATGGTTTGTTTCAGTGCACTAGAAGATAATTGTGATTGTATGATTAAAAAAATGGTAATGAGAGTTTGAGAAGGAGATGGGAGACTACCTTGTCTGTCTGTTAGAGAGAGGGGCCGTGGGGCAAAGGAGACTGCTCAGGGATGAATATTAGTCCCTCTGTTATCGGTGCCTCGGATGAGGAATAGATGGTACTATTTTCAGATTGCTCCTTATTTAAAGCCTCTTCCCCTTTCTCCTGGCTGATGTGTTGTTCTGTCGCTGAGGGCTTTAGTTTAATGACCCGTCTTGGCTCCAGATCTGAGCCCTGTCACAGCACCACGTCTCATCCCCTTCACCCATTTCCCCAGCTTCTCTTCTGGCTTTGTCCACCTCACATCTTCCATGTTTTTGTACGAGAAACCAAAATACAAAGTTTGTGAATGGCCTTAAGCGTGAAGGAAATATGTTGCATGCGTTGAACCATAAGAAGAGAAAGTTTGATGTGAAAAAAAAATGAAGAATGATTCCCATTACCTTTGTATTGGTCCAGAGAGGTCAGTGGCATCTTGCCTGCAACACAAGAAAACAACAGAAGATTATTGTGTCATTCATCTACTTCAGCTGGAGCCTGAAACTATGGATCTGAGCAGCTGCATCATGGACACTAGCCTAAATATGACCAGAGTCACTCATAAAGATGCACATTTACATTATTTTTAATGGAGATATCATTACTTTCCTGGAATGTTCCACCGTATGGCATTATCTAACATTATTTAACACATCATTACAGGTGGTTTCACTGCTCAAAAATACACCAAAACATGAAAAATCACATCAGATCATGTAGTACTTTTTACTGCATATCTCAATCAGTCTACCAGTACAACCTAAATGCCATCACATTGTATTGAGATTCAGACCTAAAACTAGTATTACAATCTTTATTAAGGGTGCATTGGTGTTGTTTTGAATTTGAATGACCGTATTAATCGCTGTATTAATCACCTCTGTGACTTTCCATTTAGAATATTTCCATGTGTGGCTTTCAATGTAAAAAGTTCAGACACCCCTTTTCGACTTCACTTCTACCACGATGAACATGCTAAAACGATGGAGGTCTATTCTCAGGTATCGAGCTTCCAGAACGAATACGACCTCTTTCAGGAAACACAAGACACGGGCTTTTTGCTGGGATGTGCTGAGGAAGTGACTTATTCCACTGGGTTTTCTCTGTAATTCCGCTGTTCCCTCTTCCCCTTTTTATTTCATCCCCAACCCTCTGCTCCTCTTTCCACTGCATGTAAATAAATTGGTCCCTGGGCTCCACCATTCCTGTCTGAGTAACCATTACACTCACAGCACTGCCCACTACCCTCTGGAGCTGTGACGTGCTCGGCGTACACCCACATGTGGCCAAATGAAATAAAAAATAATACTCTTATCCTATTCTTAATTACCGTTGTGCATGTGTGAGCGTGCGTGTGTTGTATTTTGAGCCTTGTGATGAAATCTGAAGGGGGGAAAGAAATATCTTGCTCCTCCTCGTACATTAGAAGCCAATCGGATCACTGCTCTTTGCATTTCAAAGGCGTACTCTTGTCTGTTTCATCTCAACCACAGAACGCTCATCCTGTTATCCTACTACATGCACTCATACACGCACACGCTACGCTTCAGTCCATTTTCACCCAGCCATGAATTATACAGCAGGGTAAATGGAACATAAAAACACACATTATTTGGGATCTTTACACACAAAATATCAAGAAGTCAGAAAAATACCGTGGATATAATATTGGCGTGTATTTTCATTGCTAAAGGTGCACTTTTCTGAGCCCAGCACCATGATGGGAAGTAATTTCGCAGGGTAGAGCCTTATTGTTAGTGGAATGTTGGTCACGAGTACCATATAGGCCTGTGACGCACAATGCCTTTAGTGTTAAGTGCTCTTGTGTAATACCTGACAATTATAATCACAAGAAACGTCAAGGAACATGGAAATTATTAAGAAAAACTGCAGGTTGTGGAAAAAGAAAAGTGTATAAGGTTCAATTCTTTGCAGAGAACAAAACTTATTCACACACTTTCTGAACACATTCCAAACATCTCAATGATTCACCGTGATGTTTAGAAGCGCATTTCACAACTTTCAGAGACCAGAGCTGAGTTTTGCCGTCACACAACTACTAACTGCAGTGCATCAGTGTTACTTTCTGGTTTGTGGATGATAAAAAACGCTTTATAATTAAGATGCAGACAGCACACATCTGTCTCATTTTGATCCCAAGAGCTACTACGTTGGAGCAAGGCTAATTTGACTTTGTTACATGTAAGAAATCAGTACAGAATTTCCCCCAAAGTATTTCCTAATGTTTAGGCAGATTTTTTCATTGACTTTTTGTGTCAAGAATTGAATACGTGAATAGTTAGCTCTAAAACCCATAACTCGAATGATATCATTTCAGAGAAAAAAATATCAAAAAATGTGTCAAGCACTGAATAATATACAATTATCTATAAAAGTTGACAACAATCTTTTGATTCTGAATGTGAATTGTTTATGAGTATGCAGCAGCTCGCTCAGATATGGGTCAGATGGGATCACTGGGATGGAAACAGATGGGCAGCCATGTTCGGGTGGACAGGAGCCAGACTTGTGCTCCCCAACAGACACATTTGGCTGAGTTTCCTGACTGCAGAGGGGCGCCGGATCTCACCCCACCCCAGGCCAGGACAGACGTGAAACAGAGCTTCAATATGAGGGCCCATGCAAGTGCTGAGCAGGTGGCAGGCTGACTCCATAGTCTAATACATATGAGCCAATGACCAAATGGGGGGATCTAAAAACAAGAAAGGCATTAGTTATTGTGACATATGGAGTGGACCTTTCCATGTGTGTTGATGTTAGTTACATCATAGACCTAATGGTATTTAAAAGTGGGCTCCATTGATATAGAGTGGGTGAATTATGGAACTGGAGATGCTGCGATGTTGCACCTAGAATGATTTTCACTCTTCTTCGTCCCACTCGCCTCTCCTCAGCCCATCTGCGTCATTCTCACACTGTTTTTAACACATCTTTCTTCTCGCCTGCCAACCTGCCATTCACACACACCCCACCTGGCACATGTACCGCACACTCAGCCTCCACCAATAAACAGGCATCTTTTAACACTGATAAGTGGATGCATGCGTTGGTGAAGTGTATATCTTTGGAATACAATACTGTGCCAAGTCTTTAGATAAGGTGCAATATACTATAGGAATACTGAAGAACATGTCTGGCAGACTGATGTGACACACAGAGGTGACACAAAAGATGCATGTTCATAACATTTTTCATTATTGTGTCCATTGAGATGAGCTTGAGATTGATAATACAGGAGATATTTATTACTATCAACTTCTTGAATTTGCGACTGCATAATACATTAGAAATCCATTATCTACATGCAAAAACCAAAGGTTGTGGCAGTGGAAGCTTTCATGCATGCTGGTGACATATTGAGGACATTTAACTGGAGCCAGAGAAATAACCTGATTGGTAAAGGGTGAATAAAATGAAGAATTGGGTGTAGAATGTGAAGCCTCATTTACTCTGTGATATTCAATGGCTATGAGAAACGCATTAGCTCCAGGTGTGTGAGCAGTGTAGAGGTAAAGCGTCTCCAGCTCTCACTGAAGAACCAACCATTAGAGAAAAGACCTTTCTTCTGTTTCCTCATCTTGAAAGCCTCTACCCCACTTCCACATTTAATAACAGCAGCACTGATCAGCTGAATAAGCCCAGACCTCCTCACGCACAAACACATGCAAATGAGCCTGCCTTATGAACACATGCATTACTAATGATGTGCTTTGTTTGTGGGGCAATCAAAAAACGTGTTTGTTAGAAGTGGTTAATTTGAAATGTATTAACATTTTCATTTGGGTGGTAAACTCGCATACATGCTTCAGATGACGAAAAGAGCACAATATAAGAAAGAAGAGTTGACAGAAGTGTGATATTATAAGTATTGTGTGCCACAGCCCCATGCCTTCAACTAATCCATTCAATCAATTTAACAAACTCTATGGAAGAACATCAATATTGTTTTTTATGGTTATAATGCTTGCCACAATGTTCAATACATGTACAATATTGACTTGTTTGTTATGCCCTTTATTGTTTGAAACTGACACAAAGGATGTGAGCATGTTACACTGAACCAGAAACAAAGTCCACCTATTGGTTGTGTGGTACTTTTAAGTACTGCAATTATAGCGGTTTGCAAAGTTATTTTCTATCCATTATTTTGTATATTAACGTGATTAGTAGTAAAAGCATGAATGTTATTGTCGCTAGTACCACTAGTAGCAGTGGAAGGCCATATTTCCCATCCCATTTGAAACCCGAGTAACAACTTACATTTAAAGACATGTATGAGCACATTTCTGCCAGATCAACATATTATCTTTATCAAGAAGGTGAACAACCTTTGCTGGGTTGTTCTGATTCAAATAAATATGTTAATAATATTTGGAAAATGCTTTATTCTTTTTAAAATTAAATGTAACTTTTCTGACAGTGGTATTGTGATAGCTCATTTACCTGACATGTTTCGGCGGCAGGACTTCCGCTTTCATCAGAGGTGACATCTGATCTAACAGATGTTATTCCCAGGTGTGGTCAGATCTATAAGACTGACCACGCCTGTCCCCGTGTGGTGTGAGAACCAGTAAACGCTCCTTTGTCTCGATTGATGGTCCGTGTGCCACGCTTCCTGATTTCAACAGCCTCTCGTATACATCTTTTGTACTTTGGTTCCTTGCCTTAACTTCTTACCCAGAGTGCAGTGTCATTAAAGAAGAATATGTAAGCACAAGACAAATGCGCACAGTCTTGAAAGGATAAAAGAATATTTAAGGATGGGAGTGCTACAAACGCTCCCTTTCATCTGCATGCCTAATATCGTTGTAAAATGTGTTGACACAGAGACTAATGGGAAACCTCGACCACATCCTGCACCTTGTTAGCCTTGAAGAATGTGCGCCATAATTCAGCTGAAATGATATTTGATCATAATTGAAAATGATTAAGGCTCTTTTGTGCATCATTGAAAGTTTCTGTCGCGTTCATTAGCAGGTTCAATACCAGCCGCCTGCTTTTGTCTTCTTGAGCAACGGAAATCACTACTGTCCTTTACCACCCCGTCGTCAGCACCACTGCTCTTTGAAAACTCCAGATTTAATGAATAACCTTTACATCCCTAAACAATCATTCCTGGCAGTAGGTCGGCGGTTTCTTAGCACCAAGCAATGGGTGACAAGGTGTCTCGGACAGAAAAGGCCACCATATCAAGATGCACTGAACATCCATGTAAATAAGGAGCAATAAGTGCAGGCAAGAAATAAATCAATAACATGAATGCCACTTAATCAGCTGTGGAAGTAGCCCAGACAGTGAAATGTCAACCACTAATCTTTTGAATAGTGCGATATTACGAGTTAATCCCAGTCTGATTCCTCAACTCTTAGATTTAAGATGTCTGCTTGTGTCCGTCAGAGAAGCGGAGAGCGGTGAGATGGTGTGTTCAAAAGTGTTTCAGAGCTGAAAACCCAAGTATAAAGTATTGTTTTAAATATATTCAAGTCCGTTGATAGGATATCTATCGATTTAGATTGACTAAATTGGATAGGTGAGGTGAAGTTATGGTGTAACGCATGCGACACAAGGAAAGTACCAAAGCCAACTCAACAAGTACAATCCACCATGAACCAAGAGAGACGCACTAACTAAAATGCACAATTCAATCATAAACCAAACCAAACAGCAATGGTAGTATGAGAATCCACTTCTTCATGTGATTTCTGAACAAACATAACTTTAGCGAAGAGAGCAGGTAAAACGGCAGGTCCAAGAGCGGACAATAGAAGAATGTACGTGCTAAAAGAAGGAGGGAAGTATTAAGGGAAGAGAAATGGATGCTTTATGGAGCGTTGTGGCACAGTGCCATTTGAAGTCTAAATTTACAGTGTAGAGTGATGGACTGTGATACCGAGAGGCAATAAAGTGATGTCGATGAGAAAGCAGAACAAATTGGTATGATCATAACATGTCACATTAAAGACAGGCTTGCCATCCATCAACATGAGCAAAGACCTCCTTCATTCCAACACATCACTGCCATTGATCTCAAAGCTCCACTTAGCAAAGTAATAACCATTTTGATAACTATCATTATCTAGTTATGCTACAGTATAAAGCTATCGTGGAAATGGCATGAAACAAAAGTCTAATTTGTGCCATTGTTACAGCAGTTCATGGGTATTAGGTAAAAATAAAAGAATCTTCTCAAAATCTTAATTTCAATTATGTCATAGAATGATGGGATGAGGATGACATGACAGAATAGACGTAAGCTTTGTAAGAGACTGTGGAAGTTAATTAAGATTCAAAGACGGCGGTCACAAAAGGAGTGGATTAGCTGAAAAACACAATTTCAACTGACAAACTTTAAATGTTTTTTCTCTCCCGTCTTTTTAATAGATGGACACAACACGCACAGACAAAAAGGACAAAGAGGGGGAAAAATGCTACAGACTCCAAACATGCTTTTAAACCATTCTCGGCAAATCAGTAAATCAATATCAATTAGGCTGTGAAAGGGCCCAAATGGACAACTGGCTTTGTTTTAACTAATGAAGTCTGTAGAGAATCCAATCAGTTATGCCCCCTTTCATCCCCCTCCTCCCCATTGACTCACCCCCCTCATCCTCACACACACACACACACACACACACACACACAACATCTCATTACCAAAACTGTTACAGATAGTGTAATATTCTCATTATTATGCTGATATATTTTCAAATTAGCCAATGTAGATGCAGTTATATTGAACAGTATCATCTACATCATTTTAAAGGATGTTGTTGGTGAATTGGAGAATAAGATGACATATTTTTTATACGTTTTCCTAATGGTTTCATAATTTTTACTCAGGGCAAGAGTCTATGTGAGATAGCTGTAAAAGGTGAGTGTATCGGACAGCGTTGTGCACAGCTCAGGGGGGTCCAAATGTGTGTCGTTGAGGGTGCAAATCCAGTTTTGGTGGTTAATTTTGTGCCAAAAATTGATAAAACTCTGTGCTATTTAGAAAGTGCAAAGGAAAAAAAAACATATTTACAGGTTGATGTCACAAACACCAGTCTTTAGGTTTTTCTCTGCTGCACAGGTGTTGCCCCCTCTGCGACCGCACACCAACTGACTAAACCGCTGCTGAAATGGCCCCGCTTTTATACACTTATGCCCCTCCCACGAGCATCACATAACCCAAACGAAAGTACAAAAAGAACACAATTTCCCCCAAAGTAAAACATATTTCCCAAATAATCCAAACTTTACTCAGCCATTCTTTCAATGAATGGACACCCACATTAAGAGAGACCAAGTGTGCACCCCGGGTCCCACCCAACTGGAGAAATGTAAGTACGGATGGACAGGGGGAGAGTGAAGGGTAAATGTGCCTGTTTAGTGACATAAACGCATTTCCCGACCGGTTAGAAAAACACATGGTGTGCGTGGGCTGGGATATCTGACTTTTGTTTTTGTAAATTAGTGAATTTTGTGTTTCCATCAAAGAGTATCTTGTAAAAGCAGAACTTTGTGACAAAATGAGCCCCCTGAGCCCTGTCTGCAACTGTTGATAAAGTATTCTATTTATTGTAACCAGGAAATAAGAGCCAGCTGTACACCTGCCTGGAAATGAATGCATATGAACACAAACGGTTTGTAACAGTTAGGAACAATGTTAGAACATAATATAATAAAAGTAAAAAGTATTTGAAGGATAATAGTCATTTCTTACATTTACATGCATCGTTTCCTTGTACTTTCCTGAATCCCAGGTCACCCTTGAAAAAGAGGTTTTAAGCTCAATGGGTTTTTACCTGCTTAAGTAAAGGTTAATAAATAAATGATAGTGTCTTGTGAGTGCAGTTTGGGTCAGATACATGGTCAAACAAGAGATAAAAAAGAGCTCTAAGAGCTTTTGCCAGGTGCACAACACTGTCCACTTTAGGCAGAGTTATGGATCGACAGGGCATGTCTTTAGTTGAGCAAGAATACTTTTAGTCGACCACAGCTCTACAATTTAGAGGCAGCAATTAACCTGACATCTGAACAGAACCTGCAGTACGACAGACGCTGCTGGAACAAGAGTCAAACCCACCTTGCTATAATGCAGAGGCAAAAACGTATTCAAAAATAAAATATATCTATCAAAATCTGACAAAATGTTGCAGTATCTTGTCCTTACAATGTGTCAGAAATATTGGCACTTTTAAACAAACAGATATAAATTTGGTGTCGACACATCCCTGTCTGGCAGAAGGCGGCAGGGCTCAGGGCTGCCATATCATTTTAAACATCCATCAGCTCTGCACCCATATCACATTAGCTCCTCATTTGCATACGGCGCAGACAGAATGACAAATCACAGAAAGAGAGTGAGAGTGAGAGAGGGGGAGAGAGAAGGAGAGAGAGAGAGAGAGAGAGAGAGAGAGAGAGAGGGAGAGAGAGGGAGAGGTAAGGAAAGTGGGCGAAACAGAGGGAGAGAGAGAAAGAGTGAGCCAGGGAAAGAGGGCGAGACAGAAGAAGAGGGTAGAGGGAGGGAGAGAAAGGGTTGGGAAAGAGGGGGAGAGAGAGGGAGAGAGAGAGAGAGAAACAGAGGGAGATGAAGAGAGAGAGGTAGGGAAAGAAGGAGAGACAGAAGGAGAGAGAGGTAGGGTTAGAGAGAGAGAGAGAGAGAGTGTGTGTGTGTGTGTGTGTGTGTGAGAGAAAGAGAGAGAGTGAGGGAGAGAGAGGTAGGGGAAGAGGGAGCATTGGAGGGAGAGAAAGAGGAGAGAGCGCAAGGGAGAGAGGGAGATATAGAGAGTGTGTGAGAAAGTGAATGAGGTAGAGAGGGAGAGATATGGGAGAAAGAGGAAGAGAGAGTGAGGGAGATAGAGTGTGTGTGAGAGAGCGAGGGAGAGCGAGAGGGAAAAGGGGAGAGAGTGACAGAGAGAATAAGAAAGAAAGAAAGAAAAAGAGAGAGAGAAAAGTGAAACTGGAAGAGAGAAAGAATCGGCAGAACCAATACATGGCCCACATTGCTTTTACCACATATTAAAAAATAAAGAGTTTTAAAAGTTTTAAACGTGCTGAAAACTGTGTGAAGCCTCTGTGAGTTTGACCAGCAAACCCAGGCTGGGTCCATCCTGTGGGAAGGTACTTTTACTTTTAATTTACCAGGAACGAATAAAGACAAATTGACTTCTGTTTAGCTTTAGAAGATGCAATAACAACACACGCCTGCCGTTGTGGGCGGGGTCTACTGCGGAATATTACAGCCAGACCAATAACATTACCATGGAAACAAGCAGAAGAAGACTGCTGCGGGCCAAGGACGAGTCAGGTTTGTGGAGATGCAAGTGGGGAGAAAGGTTTTTTACATTTTTAGTGCAATAAACCATTCCAAAATATAAAAAAACAACAACATACTATTACTACTAACATTTTAGTCTATTTTTTCTTCTTCTAACATGTGCTGTATTGTACATTTCAGTCCAAAAAACAATTATTTTTGCACTTCAATAATATAATAATAGCCCGCCAGCTAAACATAGGAATAAACTGCATAAGGAGCACTGCACACGTGTCCAAAAATATGGCTTTGTTTTCTCTTCTTTGCAAGAGAAAACTATTTGGTTAAAATAAAATAATGTAATATTTGTTTGTCTTTGAGATATTTAAAATATATGATGCTACACATTTTATTAATCCAAATAGAACTGATTTCTCACCTAAACATAAAACTTAGTCCAATTTAGTCCAAATTTATCAATGTATTAATCTCAATGGGCTTAAATCCTGTGAAAAAGACTAGCAAACTATCTGTTGTACTCCCTTGAAGCTGTAATTAGTTCTGTTGCCATGCGGTAATCGGGGGCAGTAATCCGGTCTGGAATGTGCAAAACAATATTTCCACAATGATTAAAAAACAAATAAAATAGAATAAAATATAGTGTGAATTAATTTGAGGTCACAAAAACTGTATGTGATGTTTAAAACCTCTGCTGCTCATACTTGGGAAGATGGAAGATTCTTAGAACAATAAGAATAAATAATGACAATACCAGGTCTTAAGGTAATATCTTTTCATTCCCATTCTCTCGGGCGCTTGTCTCTTCGTTGGTATTGGGTCTTGTACAGAAGTCCTGGTAGGTTAAGTCCTGCCTTGATGTACAGATGACATGCATGAGACCACTGCCACACAAGCCTCTTCTGCTGGATCTGCTTTGAAGTTGAGTTTAAAGAAAAGAAGAGAGGGACCATGAACAGCACAGGCCTCTAGGCACAGGCATAAAGACAACAAAACTAGAACACGGTGCAAGAAACAACACAACCACACAACATTGTGACAAAGGCCGTAAATGATGCACCACAACATGTAGTGAGATGTAGTCAATCTTATAAAAGAGAGGAAAGGAATAAAATAGTAGTATTGTAGGATCTGACGGCAAATCCCCTTGGTCTTAGTTCTGCTACAGCGGATGGGACTGACACATGAATATTTCATCCAGTTGATGTTTAAATCCCATCATTTGTGATGGTGTGCGAGTGTGCGCAGAGCTTCGTAGAAATGAGGAGGATTGGAGGCGTGCGTGTACGAGCCCCGTTGATCTATAATGTATAGTTTCAGTTTCAGTGGATGGAGAACACATGTGCTGGAGAACACTTTGCTCTAGCTCTGCTCTATCGACCCAAAAGTGTGTCATACTCTATATACTGTAGAGTCGTGTAAGTCAGGGACCCACACTCTGATGGTACAACAGCACTGGGACAGTCACAGAGCCCAGTTAGCTCTAGAAACCAGTTCAGAATCTAGTTTTCAGCAGAAAATAAATAGGGCAAAGCCATTTGCATTGTGATATTGGCAAAACAATACTATCTGAAGTTATTATGCTTTTGAATACAGTTTAGTCATTATATAATTCTTCATGACACTAAGGAATGCTGTAGATAAGATCAAGACTGTAGATAAGATCAAGACTGTAGATGAGATCAAGACTATAGATAAGGTAAAGACAAGTAAAGTCAAAACAATCGATCAAAAAAAGATGTTGTTTTGAAGTCAATGGTTTCAGAGTTTTAATCCAGGCCAGTCAGGATTTTTTTTTTACAGAGTTTATATACATATATATATATATATATATATATATATATATATATATATATATATATATATATTATTTATTTATACATATATATATATATATCCTGTGTTGCAACAGTGGAATTTCCCTATAGTTAGACGAACAAAGGTTGTCTTATCTTAAACACTTTCTCCATTATTATTAGTATAAAACTGTCACTGTTTAAACATATGCTGAACATCTTTATCCCATCAAACATAATAGGTGGACGTTTCTTTTCGGTGTGCCAAATACCATCAGCTGTCCAATTTGATTTTATTAGCTCAATATGGCAGGACATTAAAGGCCTGTAGCGCTGTTGCTCATCCCGGTTCTCCCAAAGGCTCATTACTCCATCCTCACTTCTCAGCACTCTGCTTTTTCACTGCTCTCTGACATAACTTTGGTGTTTTTCCCCTGGAGGTAAGCAATGTGTTTAAACCACTACCACTCCCACTTCCAAATGCGCAATTTCCCAACTAATAGAGTGTACTCAGAAATTACTAATCAAATCGCTGGTACCTGGAAAATTAATTTACCATTATGTTCCCCCCAAAACAACAGTAACAAAAAGGGCCAGCAACCTTGTGTAGTAGCGCTGGAGGGTAGAGTAAACAATTAGAGCTTCAATGACTAATGAATTCTGTGATTAACAAGTGTGGCGGGGAGTTAAATGTTTACAAGACACATACAAGCGCACATATACACGAGTTATACGCTAACGCAGTGCGAGGCAGGGCTTATCTGCACACAACATTCATGGTTTAAGTGAAATACTTGCCGCCTTTTCGAAATTCGTCTTTCCGCCAACCTGCCATCATCCTAACACTGCATGCTTAAGTGAAATAGCTGGCATATCCACTCACAGATTGAGGAAGATAGTGCGCGTGAGGAGTTGCTGCAGTGCCGACGTGCGGATGGAAGAGTGAGGCCGAGGAAAAGTACGGAACGGGCTGGGTCAGAGTGTGTGTGGCGAGGAGGCGAGATAAGGCCGGCCTGGTTTGTATAACAGTCTGAGATAAAAACAGAGTGCTGAGGGAAAGACAGTGAAGCGCTGCAGCTGGAGGAAGTCACGGGCCGTAATACCAACTTTTAGAACTATTTCATATTTATACCAGAAGTGCTGATGGCAGAAACAAATGTATCTGACACTGACGTGACAGTGTGGCCACATGCTAGTGTTTATGTACTGTATGATGTGTATAAAGCCCCAGTAGCAGCGGGGGGAGAAGTACTCCATTCTGTTACTTAAATAAAGTGCAAATACATTGTGTAAAGTAAGTAAAAGTAGAATAAAACAATCTGCTTAAGTAAAAACTTTGAAGTAGTTTTTGAGGAACTGTTAAAGTGTTGAATATAGGGATTTGTGTAGATCTTTGTTCAATTGTAACAATTAAAGAATATCTGATTAATGATTTGTATATATTTTGTTTGCTCAAAGTTGGCGCTTGAATGCAAACATTACTATGAAAGTACTTTTATTTATTTTTTTAAAGGTACATTTTACTGTATCATTTCTGTGGTTTACTTCTTAGTACTTTTACTTTTTCACTGGGTTACTTTCCACCACTGTCCAGTCGATATTGGCAAGTTTAGTCAAGTGGTCAGTGCAGTGTGGTTATACACTGCCTGTCCAAAAAAACAGTTGCCACAGGAAAAAGGGGGGCACGCACTAATGGGAGGACCACCTTTAGCTTTGATTACAGCACACATTCGCAATGGCATTGTTTCAATAAGCTTTGGCAATGTCAAAGACTTATTTCCAGTGTTGCATTCTTTTTCACCAGTTGATCTTGTGTCGATGATGAGAGTGACCACCGCACAAAGCCTTCTCCATCCTCTCTCTGGGGTTCAGATATGTAGTACACTAGTTTCTGTTTCTCCTTAGATGTTTTCTCTGCTTGATGCCAATGGTTTGACATTTCTCAAACACACTGACATCTTTTCCATGACCACGGGATTTGTCTTTCCACATGGTTGTTTCACAAATGAGAATCCGCATCCGAATCACTGCATCAGTCGGGTTTAAATACCGTGTTGCAGCTGAAAGATCATCACCTGCAGCAGTTCTCCAGTGAGAGGCTCGGACCTGCTGTATGTGCTCAGTTGAATCCAAGTCGCAAATATTAAGAGGCAGTGGTCAATTTGAAGAGTTTAGTGACTCAGCAATGATTAAAACGCAGATACAAGTCCCGTGTTTGCACGCGGACATCGATGTGAGAAGGAAAATCCCACAGTGGCGTAATGACTCCCCGTGGGACCAGGACCGCAGGCTGAGACTCCCCTCTGACTCTCCGCTGTCAAGCAAAAGGTAAGGGATGAAGCGGGAGAGAGGAGCAGGAGAGACGGCGCTGAAAAAGATGACGGTGACAGCTGTCGGCTCCTCGGGACGGTAATTGGTTGGCTGGGAGAATGATTATACACGTTCACTGGCACACACACACACACACACGCACGCACGCACACACACACACACACACACACTTCTAATGCACACACCTCCGACTGGAAACCCCTCCGAACCAAAATCGAGGGTGGCACCTTGAGATGGTCATTAAGCAGAGCGCACATGGCAGTGGAGCTGGGTGCCACACTTACACCCACTGAGATTAGCAGGGACAGAAAGTGCAGACGCTCAGGTGAGAGAGCTCATCGGCGGGGACGGAAACATGCACCACAACACTTTCTTTTGGTGCGGAATCATAAACAATTGGTGGAAACAGAGAAAAGTCATTAAAACAAAGGGATGAACTGCCCACTTTTGGATGGACGCCCAGTTTGAGACAGGCCCACTCTGACACCTCCAGTTGCTTTTCATAAACAAGCCATCGGACCCCACACCTAAAAGCCCCCGAGCATGAGTGGCAGCCCCAAATCAGATGTGACAAGATGACTGACAGCTCGGTATAGGCAAAGGGATGGATGGGAATGTGAAAAATAATAAGCTGTAATATTATCCAGACGGAGAGGAAGGCGGAGAGGACAAATGTGTGTGTGCTGAGACATGAAGGTGATCTGAGCGAGGTGACGACGCCGAGTTTTGGAGTGGCACTGGAAAATAGGCTATGGTCCTGCTATAAGGGATATTCATACAAGAATTATTCATAAGGGACTTCTAAAAGACTGTTTTATGATGTTATTTTATGGCATCTGAAATCAACTAACTTCTGAGGCTTTGAAATAGTTGATCAAGCAGCTCTCTTATTTGGCTGCGATGAAATTACTAACATTAAAGTATTGGGCATTCGTTAATGCTTCCTTTAAAAGTCATATTAAAAGTGCTTTTCTATATTTTTTTCCGTTTCAGAGTCAACCCGAAGTGGGCACGATTCAGGAAATTACAAAAGCGACTTGTTTATGTAGTATTTTTGCAAATTTTCCCTGTTTATGTTTAACTGTTTGTGTGTGTGGGTGAAATTGACAGTTTTACGCCCAGTATGGCATGCACATTTTTAATATAGTGTAAATGAAGACAAAGAAGAAGATGCAACATGCGTTAAAATGTGAGATGGAGGGAAAAAAATTCAATATATTTTTAATCTAGCAGATATAATCAGATTATGCGTGTGCCAGGAGCGACGTATTTCATAAGGAATAACCGTGTTGGTGGTGGGTAGGTGAGGGAAAGTGACGAGGAGGGCACTTTGGCTGGACGATCTACATCAACAGTGACAGATTCTAATAAATGTGCTGGGAGGCGCCCCGAGAAACACAATGCCGTGTAATAATTTTATCATGACAAACCGGAATTCCAATGCTGTCCCAAGTGAGCCCAGCCGCGGGAAATTGAATTAACTGTGAATTGCTCATGCTTGGGGAATGGGTAAGAGAAAAAAGGAAAGGAAAAGTGATGGGGGGGGGGGAGCATAGACAAAGTGAAGAAAGGGAAAGAAGGGATTTGGCCTGCATTCGTTTTGGCAGTGGCTTTGGGTCTCGAGAGGATTGAGGTGGTTTCACGTCGCATTTCTGGTTTCAGCTGCTGCTAGCTAATGATGCTAACTCTAGGATCTACTGGCACAGCTGAGCACCTCATGACTTCACCCAAAACACATTACAGCGGTTAACTGAGATGGACAGGCCTGGGGTATGCAGGGGCCCATGGAAACATGTGAAACAGCCCCAGTGTCGCTTCTGCAGAGAAAGACCTGTTCAAAAGACGAGATTGTGTGTGTTTTTAGTGGTGGGAAGGGAAACTGGCTCTCTCAGCGGGGTCCTTGCCATGCCAGTCACAGCGCAGTGCCACATATCCACTGTCAGAATGATTGAAATCAAACATAAAACAGTAAAAATATCAGTCCCTTCGAAACATCATGTCTCATAAAGGTACTTACTGTGTACTTGAAATCAAATCAAGAAATATTTGGGCAAGTCTACCCAACGCAAACATCAAATGTGTGTTTGAGGTTTGCGCTCATCCAAAGCCCACTTTCATCCGCTTTTACACACTGTCCTCAAGGAAAGGAACTGAATAGCTTGTACAAGGTGATAACATTTGCACTGGGCTTCTGTGGAGGTATTCTGCCTGGAGAAACCTGCACTAAGACACACAAAACACTCGTCAGTGTCCTGCTGCGCCCTGTGACTTCAGATCAGGTCCTGTCAGGGTGCAGGGTCGCCATGGAGATAACGCATGCGCTACAACAGGTGGTGACTGCTGGGAGATTAAAGACTTAATTCTTCCATTCGAAGAATCACATGAAAAAATAAAAAATAACATGAACATTAAACATAAATACATAAATACATAAATACACACGGCAGCTTAAAGTCAGTCTTCAGATCCCAGCTCCGCATTTCTCTCCCTTAGCTGTTACTCCATCTCCGTCTAATCATTAATACCACAGCTTTGACCCGGGCCAATGAGGATGAGGGAGGGATTTGCATAATTAGCCCCACTTGGTGGACAAGTCCCACTACAGAGCTCAGCAGAGTGTCTCCAGTGGCTATGCTCAATTTCACACTGAGGAGATTGATAAGAAGATCAAGATGTGTAAAAAAACGTCTAATCGATAAGTTCACTAGAAGCGTGTGGTTCCGTTTGACCACCAGTAAACCAAAGTCAAAAGGACCAACAATGGATGATAACTGTGAACACTTCAAATGTTACCAATACTGCTACTGTTGTACTTACTGGTAAATATAAATACTAATATTAAATCATGTTTTTACTTTGGTACAATGGAGGTGGGAAATCAAAATTTACATAATGTGAATGTTGTTTTGAAGGTGCAAACTTATAAAAAATACTACAAAAAGAGCTGATTAAAAACAAAAATACATTTTAAATAAGGGTTCACTTTGCCCTTTTGTGATTCATTTGCTCACATTTCTGATTGACATTATGTCATTTGAATATTGTTATTGGGATAGTCCATATTTGATTGAGGCATTATATTTTGCCAATATAATATACATAATATAATAATTTGTCACGTTTTGTTTTGCTTAATGCGCCTTATATGTGAAAAATGATCGAAAAGAGACAATACATTGACAGTGCGCCTTATAGTGCAGGGTATTTATCTGTAGTGAGTAGGCATAATATTGATGTTTTCTAACACTAGTCACAATAGAGCAGAGAGAGAAAACATTTAAGAAGACTGCTCATTGACGAAACAGGATTCAGCATGATGCGAGGCTCCGGGGACTGGAACGAGCGTTAAGCACTTCTCCCCGACACTCGACAGCCTTTGTCTTCTGTGGTATAACAGTTGGTTGTTGCAAACAGTAGTCACTAGTCATGCAGTAATATTCTTAATCAGTGTTTGGCTGCGTGCCTGAAACCTGGCCTTGGAATACAGTCACTGCTGTTGAGTTCTCTCCATGGATACAGACGTCACAAGACACGGTTGATAAAAGACAATGTGCAGGATTGCAAGAACAATTAGAGTGTCGTTCTAGACGGAATGATTGTAATGCAAGATATAAACAAGGAAGTTCAAGTTATGAGAATCACGTTAGAGAGATAAGCCTTTCCACTCTGTCCCACACCTGGTACGTGATGGAGAATTGGCCATGTTCACAAAGAAAAAAACATCTAAATAGAAAGATGTTAGTGTTAAGATGGATGTCTCACTTGCAGCTAAATGCAGTGTTAACAGCCAATCATCTTCATTATAATTATACAATAAAACTCTCAGGCAAGCTGCTGCTATGTAAGCAATAAATGACTAATACAACAACAACTTTTATAAATGACCTTACATATTCCATGAGCCGGATACATTTTCCACAGCAATGTTCATTCTGATTTAACTGTATTTGTATTCATATTGTTAAGAGTAGAAGAAGTCTGATCAAGTAGAAGAGCAAGGATTAAAAGCAAAATGTTAAATGAAGGAGAGATTTTGAAAAGTAATATAAAAATTTCCATTTAAGCTAGGGTCCAGCTGTGCAGACTGACTTTTCTGAGATTTAACTAGCAGTAGACATGATCTATCCAGACACACTCGGGTCTCAGTGGGATTGTGCTAAGCTTATACTTGTGAGCTAACTGCCAGCATGAAGCGAGGATTAAACAGAATTGTCCTTGGTCTTTCTTTTTACAGGGTTCAAGTGCATCCAGCAAAGAAAGACGCTGTTGACCCGTAATAACCCATACACTAGTCTCCTCCTCTGTGGTCTTTAAACTATACTTATAATTATTGTATGCTTCAACTTCTCTCACGACTGTATGTGTGTTTTTAAAAAGGCTGTGAGGTCGAGGCTGCAAATGTCATTGGTTTGATTTATTGCTAGTCTTAAAGTGGATGGTATGTACAAAGTATAACAGTAAATAGCAGATTTATGTTACTGCCAGATACAGTCAGACAGATGTCGAGGATTAGCACCTGCTTCTGCGTTCCAGTCTTAAGAAGCTCATAGTTACGCTGCACAGACAGTCCGGAATAGTCCTGATGTTGAGACAAAGGTGCAAACAAAACTAAACAATTGAATGTTCGAACACTGACATATTTTAGCTCTGATTTGGAAGGGAAGAACATTTTGTACTAGTCTAGAAGGCCATCTGCACATTTATATGGTCTTTTGTTTATTCACACTGAAGAAGGCTTTTGGTGACCATGGCCACTGTATATACATCTTTACCATGTACCATGCAATACAATTATGCATCAAATATCCTTTCCATCTGAGACCCAAATATAGTTTATTTAGCAGCTTCTAAAACACAAAATAAGGATCTTAGTAAAATGTCTCATGCCCTTGTACAGTATATGGTAAATTGTTGGACGTGTAAAGTTAAATTTGGATTGAACACAGCTCCAGCAGCACGTAATGGTGAAAAAGCTGGCATAGATCAAATGTGTAAGTGAGGCGTTCATGGTGGTACAGCTGGAGGGCAAACTTAACAGCTTCTCTATTATGTCTCATTCAGTTACGTGTATATTCACTTCCCACTATTCGACCTGAGGAGGAAGAATGTGAGAATTGGGACCTTGAGATCTCGTCCATCACATGCACACAATGGGCCCTGGAGGTGCCTCATGTGGAGAACAGTCACTGCATCCCATATGCTGAAACAACCAGACTTCAGTTCCACATTTCCAGTTGGATTAACCCAATATTGTAGTTTACTATGTACAAAAAATGTACTATGTAAAATAATTATCTCTCTATGTTACCTGTGCTTTTAAATATAGTTCATTTTTTTTTAAATCTCTTAGATGTGTTAATTTTTTTATGATTTGTGTGCTGCTACTTTCACTTTGCCCCAGGTCACCTTTGAAAATACATTTTGATCTCAATGGGTTTCTCCCATTTTTCCTGAGCTGTGTCTATCCATCACACCATACATAAATCATGTCTTTGAAAAGCATAGATTTCATATGTTGGGGGCACCAATGATTAGTCTAAACATCAGAACCTTTAGCCTTTGTTCAAGCCTGTCTTTTCTCTGATTTAATATGGTTGCACAGAGCTCATATGGAGAGTTTCCTCTCCATCCAAAGAGCGTTAATGTCCCACTGGGCCGCTGGGCGACCCCTTTCACACACATTTGCATAAATCTGCATATTTCCCATTAGGCTCCACTTGTTGCCTTGTCATTGGAAACTGGGTTATGGAGATGATCACCCATGGCAGCAATGTTTCTTCTTTCTTTGCCTCTTTTGTCTTGCTCTGTTTTTTTTTTTTTTCACCACCTTTGATCCTATTGTTTCAATGCTGCAGTGCTCTACCACAGTCTGAAGGTCTGATCCATTCACAAAGACACACGGCCCCAGTTCGAGCAAACCATCTGGGGCCAGCCACAGCCTCTGGCCAGCACCAGCCCAACAACAGCACAAGAAAATCAATTGGCCACACAATGACCACGGCCAATCCACACTAATTACATTAATATGTGATCAACTATTCAATTAGCACCATTCAGATAGAGCTCCAGAGGTAAGGAGATGTGCAAATGAGATGAATAAACACAAACTGCCGAAATGTCACTATGATAAGAGTGAATGGGCAAATGAGTGGAAGTGTTCCCATGGGACAGACAGCTAATGTAGTGCTTGTTCTCTAACACAGGACGGTAAAAGAAGCTCTGAGAAGTGGAAGTTCAAAAGGAATATTGGGAACAGCTTGTGCTTTTTTAAACTGCAGTGAATACCACATTTAAAGAAAAAAGACAAAGACAAAAAGAACCAACATTTAAACCAGACGTCCAAGTGCATGCAATGGGATTTTCAATTTTATTAGTCACTCTAATGTATGTTTACAAGGTATGTGTGTGTGTGTGTGTGTGTGTGTGTTTGTATGTATGTATGTATGTATGTATATGTATGTATGTATATATATTATATATACAACAAAGTCTACCCTAATCCTGAGGTCAGTACTATGTGAACATTCCATTGTCATTTTATCTGTCACTTAAAAAAAAACAAAAATCAAACATACAACATTTTCCATCAGTCTTTGTATTAAATACTGTAATCACGAGCACAACACAAAACCTTGCTCATGACTACTTCATGGTGCTAATCAAGCGCCTGTGTGTGCTCATGAATATAGAGGGAAACCTTAAGCATTTAAATGTGTATTTAATTGCTGTAGTTCTGGAGGCATCGTTAAGTAAGCGCAGGGAAATACATTTCTTAATGTGACTTAGCGATGCCCAGCAAATCAAAGAGCATCAAGAGAATTAATGAGGGAGAGCCTTGACAGCATTAAGAGGAGAGACAAAGCGTCTTCATAAACAAATATCTCTTAACGCCACAGCACAAACAAAGCCATAATGTGGGAGACATAATGAATGGACTGTCAATATGCACACAAACACTGGCCATTCTTACTACGCTGGGGCCAATTTAAAAGAAAAATGCACTCACAATTGCACACCTTAGTACATAGGTCTGTTTTAAAAAGGCAGACTGATGCTTCAAGTGCTGCGATCCTTTGCTGTGTGAATAGAGCTGAGAGAGTTTCTAAAGAAGACAGGAGAAGACAGGAGGAGGCGGAGGGGGAGAGGGGGGAGAGCGCATGAAAAAGACTGGAACTAGGAATATGAAACCTTCCTGGTTATTAAAAGCTGTCTTGCGAGGGCAGTGCTCCTGTCGTTAAGTACTCTTTCAATTATTAATGGTGCCGTATGCTTTCATCCACCAGCGTGTGAATGCCAATACAGCAGCAACACACACCGTACCACCTCCCCTTCTTTCCTTTTAATCTCGGTAACAGCAAACGCACACTCTCTCTCACATGAGGTATTCAGCGGTAATTGTGCCGGGGCCGGTGAGATAACAGGTCAGCGGTGAGAAGGATTGTAAGAAGCAATGTCTTCAGAGAGGTCTCGGGCGTGTGAACAAATGACCGGAGACAAAGAAAATCATTTTATCAGGAAGTGAAAATAAAGCAATTGAGGCATTTTTCCTGGCCTCTGGGGGGAGCTGCAGGTATATATTGTGATCAAACTGATCTCCGCTCAAGCCCAATTTGGACCATTTTTCTTGGCTGCAGACCATGGAGCCTCAGCAATAAAGGAGACGAGATAAGGCGGCAGATTTGAGATGTTTGGGACTGAGCCATGTGCAATAAGAGAGGAGCGGAAAGCTTTTAGGGCGTTATCCTGCCTCCTGTGTGTTCCCAGCTCCAAATGTTGTGCCTGATGAGAAAGGCTCATATGACAGATTATCAGAACAACTGCTGCTGCCGGGAGAGCTGGCATACCGAGGCATCTGATGTTTGACAGTGGAGAAATGAGGGACGGGCAGTGGCGAGGATAATGGCACAGTATATTTGGACAGGAGGTGCTCACTGGAATTTCCATTTTTGTGAGAAATATATACTTCTAGCAGAAATCATTGTAGTGCAAACCATCTGTTGACTACTTGCACTTTTATTTTTCAACCCCCATTGTAAACACAGAGCGCCCGCCTTATGCCTAGGTTGGCATCATTCTTTTTTGTAACAAATTCCCGTAAAAGGAGTCATGAGGTTCCTCAGGATGATTTTGATGACAGCTTATTCTATGCCTATTCATATGTGAAATCCAGTCATTGTGCGCACTCAAAGTTAGCAGCGTATAGATGTTGGACTGACGGGGAGCCCTGCTTATCGACCACGGCTGGGCGCATTTCCACTCCCGAGATGGGACGTGAGGCACTGGGGCGTGCTGACGAGCGTCCCCGGAGACTCCTGTCCAATTACTGCTCAAAATGAGGCAGGAGCGCGGCGAGATTGGGCTGGGCACTCGGAGGTGATGAGGGAGGGTGGGAGCACACAGATGAAAAGTATGGGGACCACGGATATGAGTAGCACTTGAAATTAATGGGCCAGGGTGGAGCGCGACTCCCAGGGGTGAGCAGGGGTCTGACATTAACTCCACCCTCGAGCAGCCATTAGGGGGCAAAGGTCTGCAGTAATCTCACAATACAAAAGAAAGACATCGCCTCTACAAAACAACACAGATAGAGATGGTATCAGGAGGCGGCCTCAGAAAAGGCAAAACTATACTGTGAAATGTAAAATCTGATTTTAGGTGAGTAAGGAAACATTTTACTAAAGCACAGGAAGCCATGCAGCTCAAAAGTTCTGTCCAATTCAAAGTTGTGAAAGTGCATTTCTAAAACCAAATTGCCGAAGATATTTAGAAAAACTCAAATGTTAAGAATTTAAAGGCACGACGAAGGCTAAGCACATTTTTTCAGAACAAAATATTTTGATTTGTTTGTGAAGTTTCAGAAAAATATTTGAATTTAAATGATACGTCTTGTGCTGATTGCATAGGTGATTAGCCCTGAGCAAGCTTTCAAACATGCATGCATTCATTAATCACAATTTATTTATACAATCTATTTTACAATATGGAAAAAATGTATAGAAAATGTACTTCCGGTACCAAGCGGCGAGCGGTCACTGTGGAGCTCCATATTCGATCCCCGCGACGATGGAGTAAAGACTGGATAGTGACCAGTTAATACGCACAGACACTGACACAATACTGGCAAAAACATTTAGAATTCAGATTAACGCCAAGAGTATCTTTTGAACGCTGAGGCCACAGAAATATCTGCATTTCCAGGCAATAATTACCGCACACTCAGACTGAAGCAATGCTGAGATTTCTGACAAAACAACTCCACATTGAGTGTTTCCGGGCTTTAACTAAAAACTCAAATGTGGTTTAATTAAGTGACAGACAATCAGCCCTTTGCTTCTTTTTCTACATCCACACAACTCTTACATCGGAATAACAATATCTATCAAATCTTTGTTCTTGGGTTCAGACTCGGTCCAAAAATAACTCACCAGTGCTTTAAATCTATTAATAACAAAGAGCAGGCAGCTAGAACACTTGGAGTCAGACAAAGAGAAGCCGTCAGTCACAGCGAGAAGAGAAGAAACACATTTAGTTTCACAGTCTCAAGTTTTGCCCGGAGTCAGCGATGCTTTTAATACATACAGTCACATCAGTGGCACATTAAGACTGAGTTACCACGGCAACAGACACCAGGATTATGTCAAACAGGGACTCACAAAACCATCCCAGGATGCTTTGTTTTAAAACAGTGGCAACATAATTAACTCTCACAAATCAAATGGAATTAGATCGTAAACATAAAAGGAGCATTTAATTAAGTAAATAAAAATAAGCACGTGAAATGGACTATTTTTAAGAACACGTGTGATTATATTTAATGCTTAATACTAAAACTGATTTTTTTCAAAGACATTTTATAAACCTACAAGTACAAATACAAATACTGCTGCAGAATATATACTAAAGTAAAAGTATGCATGACGAATAGCCAACGACTCTATGGAATTTTAGTATTATTTTTTGTTTGTCTTTTATACAACACTCAATTAAACACTTTAAAACTTGATTAAATTGTTTGAACACATAATCTGCATAATCTTTAGCCTCAATCGGAACAAGACAGATGAGGAGGCAGTGCATTGGGATTATTTTGTGACTTCCTTTTCTTTCATTCTAATACTTTCTTATTACTGTTCCAATAATATGTGACCAGCTTCATGAAATCAAGCGAATGCAAAGTAAACCAATTATAAACAGCCACATTAAAATCAATATACATTTACTTTTTTGGAGTACGGATTAAATTGCTTCTAAAACAGTCACGATTATTAGTCTTCAGTTCTTATTGTTATATTGACGACCTTAATCATCATGTTGTCAGCGAGGATCATTCGTCATGAATAATCACGATTACTTGACATCCACGCTCCTATGATTTTAAATGTAGCTGATTACAATTACATGGCTGGAATACAAAGGACATCCATAAAAACCTACGTCCACTCAATTACATTAACATTCCTGTAATAAGTTACTTTCCTGTAAACCTCCTTCTGAATTAAACCTTTAAAGAGACAAAGAAGATCCTAACTTTACATTTGGTCCATTTAATTCCTGTTCAAAATAGCATGATCTTCACAGTAATAAGCAGGAGAGTGTCATTGACATAGCTACGGGACATTCTGTAACTCTTCAGGAAGTACAGAAATGTAGGCGGGTATAGGGGGTAGGTGAAAACATAATTTTCTGAGCACTCAAGCCTCAACCATACAGGATTAGTCAACCATGTAGAAATCAATGAAAATACAAGTTAAAGGACAAATATTATGTATCAGGCTGCCCCAAATAAATTGTCTGTTTGCTGTAACCCGACCCACCATTTTTCAAGTGGGTAGGTAGGTAGGTAAATTATTTTTTTTCTTAACTTTGAAGGCAAAAAAAAGATCCAAAATTAATTGTATGTTTGGTGTAACCCTACCAATTTTTTTCAAGTGGGTGGGTAGGAAGGTAAATTCTTTATTTTTTATTTTTTATTTAAAACATAAAAAAATCCAAATTTGTATATAGGATTTAATGATAATTTGCCTATGAAATTAAGTTAATATTATCATTTATCAAAAGAAATGCTACCGTAAATGTACAAAACAAAATCCACCCAATAAACTATTTTTGCATAGGACAAATTATTTTATTTTTTGGCCATTTTCATATCGTAGAATCGTCGACGTCTTGGTCATCATATATGACAAATTCTGCATATTTCAGCCCACTGTCAAATCCCGGTTTTTCTATTCTGCCAGTTACACGCAGTGACCGCCAGGGGTCAGGCTTCAACAGACAATGAGTTGAACATTCTCCACTTGTGTTAAGTTTCATTTTCGTTTCTTTTTCGGCTTCGTAATATTTTTAACGAGTTCCAGTGATACAAAATTATTCAACACAGCGCTTTATTGAAAAAACGGTCGGTGAGTCGGCGAAATATAAGAAAAATAAAAGAATTTGGCATAATTTTGACAAAATGCTGATATTTTTTTTTCAGTCGGCTATAATTTTGACGGCTCGGTCGGGTTACGGAAAACAGACATTATTTTGCTCTGCCTCATGTGTATTGTTATTAGCATTTAAACATGCTCTTGAGTATTTTTAGTTTGGCATCTCATGTTTTAGATCTAAAAACTAAATTAACGTCTGTTTTTTTCCCAAAGCACACACTGAAATTTGGTGCCATCTACAGACTGCAGAGGGAATTACACAGGTCAATAATAAACAACTGGAACGTTTTCATGCAGCTGCTAGTAGCCATGCAGTTGTGCTGATCATGATTAGACGGGAGAAATGCACAGAGCGAATCTGGTGATGGTTCATGGACTTTCTCTGAGCCACGTCACACACTGAGAAAACGTTACATATCAATGAAATGGAGTGTTTTCGACGGGCGCAGGGGAGAGCACTTTCAAAATTGGAGTCATCAAGCTAGCTAAATGCAACTCCAGGAATGTTTTTGATGAGGGAACAGTGTAAGAACCTAGTTAAAAGAGAGAAAAAGTACATTTAGTATAACATGTGTCCTTTAAAAGTGAATTCATGCTGAGGAACACTGTTGTAACAATGTTAAAAGTTCATCAGAGTTGATTTTGCATATGTCGTCTTTAAGTCAAACAGTAAAATCCCCCTTTCAAAACATGTCAGAGTCTCTTAAATGTTTGTCTCTTTTGAACACTATGTTAAAGAAACAGGAAGGCTCCACGGACCCTCTGGCCATGAGCATTGAGCAACATCCCATTCTGTTAAACCCTGTTCTGTTTCTACAGCTGTGGCCACACCATCTGTCTCCTCCTACTCTCTTACACAGCCAAACAGACCTTTCTTCTCCACTCACATCTCCACATTGTCTCTGTGCACGGGGCAGACAAACACACACGGACAGTCGCTCTTTCGTACTCGATGCAGACAGCGCTTTGAGTCAAAGAAACTTTAAAAAAACATGCATCTCCTCCATAAACAAAGTTGATCACAGTGTGTTCATCTCTCTGTCGTCAAGTTCTAAAATCACTTTCCTCATCCAGAGTTTAATCCTGTTTCCTAATACGAAACACTGCTCGAAGTCGATGAGTGTTTAAACGTGGAAAATAGTTCCGTGTCCTGAACGTACGCTCTGGTGTAACAGATTGCCTCCTAAACGTCTGGAGTCAGCGCAGGACTGTTACATCATGCTGTAGTATGTGCACTCCACCCTGCAGCGCTGCTCGGTTTGAATGATGTGCATGTGATCCCGCTATGATGTATGCAGCATGGGAATGTAGCCTCGGTAATTCTACTCCTCCAGTGCAAGAAGGACATTGTGTAGATCCAGGAACATCTGACTAGTCCGGCGTGAATACACACCGGTTAATGGACTTTTATTGAAAAAAGTGATCAATACTGTAAAGATTACCCATAGAGTAGCGCTGTAGTGTATGCTTTTAACAAAGTTCTTGTAGAGACCTGTTTTCAGTCAAATGCAAGAGCTGAAAAGTAAAATACAAGAGCAGAAAATGACTCAAGTAAAAGTAAAAGTATACTACACATTATTTTGAGAACTATTAAAGCGTCAAAAGTAGTGAACTGGATAAAAGAACAGTTCAGCGTAAACAACTGAAGACATTCATTCGAATTATGACGGCGCTAAAAATAACTCGTCAGCCATTTCAGGAGGTCTTGAACAGGAAGTAAATGTATATGTTTGTAAATGTATATAAAGTCACGTGAAGTCGATACTTTCTGCTTTTGTGACTATTATTGACCTTATTCCGCCCACTTTGTCCTCTTATTCCCACGGATAGACTCCTCTGTTAAAATCGCACTTCCGGTCGAGCGGGAATGCTTAAGCAGCGAACGAGGGGAAAGTCTCGTCGCTAAACATGCTGTAAAGTAGATTTATTTGTGTAAAATGTCCAATGTTCACGTGACCAACAAGTCACACCGATTCCCTGTGTGACCTGAAAACCCCTTTTTAGTAGAACTTATTTTCTCTCGAGGTCGGCAGCCCTATGCAAACTAACACAACCGGATGTTTTCATTGCCATTTCATTGTCACATTTCGTTCATCTTTCAAACATCACCAGCCTCTATATCGACATTGTGACATGTAACTGCCACACTGTCGCAACTTCCCCTCCCAAACGTACCGTCTTCAGTCAATCGTTCTGCATTCGTCTGATTGCGCCACAGCGGTTTGCGTGACACTTCCGTAACCATCCGACGGAGGAGTGCGCCGGGCAGAGAAATCGCGCTCTCTCTCCCCATTCACTGCCTACCCATAATTCATTAGCTTCCCCTCTCCATCCTCCGTACCTCTGTGACAACCGACGTGCGCCTCCCGAAAGACCGTTCACTTATTTTGTGAAAGGAAGCTGCTGACAGTTGATATTCTGTAACACCATTCAGCATGTTTAAATTCGACCGTGTAGTTCTATCATGGGGCAAATTCTTTATATTATGGTTTGGGTGGGGGGGGCTAAAACATATTGCTTTTTGCATGGTATTTGCAATAAATGTGTCCGGAACAGATGTGAATACAAGCTACAAATGCAGAATCAATTATTTCTGTACACACACAAACGTTTACAGTAAAACTCGCACACTATTTCTGACCTGCCATTATTGATTTTTTGCCAAACCGCAAACTTCCTCAGGATTGGACCGTCTCCGTTTGGCCTCTGGCTTTTTGTACTTCTCTCTGCGAGTGCCAACAGTCCCGCACACAAAAGATTTTAATTCCTTCATATTTATTTCTTTTTTTCCCCCCACTGGGCACTGTGCCAATGTTTTTCTTTCTCTGCTGAATCTCACCACTCCTCTTCCTCCTTCCTCTCCTCTCTCCGCTAAGCTCTCCGATGCTGTTTCTTTCTTTTCCAACGCAGCTATTTTCCACTCTGCTCTGTTGGTCCTTTATTTCCGTTCTCATTGAGGATCACTGAGAACGCAGACATGATGTAGATTGAAGAGAGTTGTCGATGTACTGCATAAGAAAGCGTTTAGTGCCAGTGTGCAGTGTTATGTTATATGGGAAAGAAAGCACTTGCAGGTTGGAAGTGTCTTTTTATGGGCTCTTACAAGCGACAAAACCAGTCCCTTTGAGAGTTGGACTTGAATGCAGAGTGCACAGCTAAAATACAGCCACGGGGAACGATTGCTGTACGCGTGTTTTGTACAGGAGCTGGGCAAGAGAAGGTTAGAGAGATGGAGTGCCGTGCTCCAGGTGCTGCATTATTAAACAGATTTGTCACTTTAGGCCAATGGGGTTAACTGTGTGTGGAAGGCACTGATGTTGAATAAATAAAAGGGAAAAAATGGCCACAGTATGTGAAGACAATGGGAGAATGGAATAAAATCAATCGGGGTCAGTAGGTAGCCATTGAAACTGCCTGACCTTTACACCTGCGTGTCAGAATACACGCTTCACTTCAAAACACAAAGTATCGTACGTAAAAGCAGGATGTCAGTATGAAAATAACACAATAAATACAATATATTACTTTGTTACTTCACCTGTACTGGCTTTAGTGTTGTCAGATAATAAGAAATAACCCTACAAGCCACAATGACCATTTGAAAATATAAACTATAAACTGCCATTTTCAGCACAAAATAATAGTACTTTCTTTATTAAACACTGTAGTATTAATGCTAAAAATCATTCTAAAACTGTTCAGGAAAGGTCACATTTTTTCCTTTCCTAGTTTTTAAGTGTCAATACTTATTTTAAATTAGTAATTAAATGTTCAATACTAGTTTTAGTACCAATTAGTATCTCATTTTCAATACTTGTGAAACCCCTAATTGGAATAAGATAGTTAATTAACCCCTTTGTTATGTATTGATTCTTAATCATTTCCAAAACTTACATTAATCAACAAAAATGTGAGCGTGTAATTTTTCTTATATAACTTGTAACTGTAAATTAATTATATTGTGCTTGAATCAGATTTGTTTCTCTTTCTTGCAAAAGCATTAAAAAAGACTGATATTCATAATAATGTATTGATTAAATGTTAAACTAAATGTAAATGGCACAAAAGGTAATCATATCATGTTTTTTGAATGGCAAACAGAGGTCATTTTCAATTGAAAATACATTCTGGATGTCAATACGCCTCGATTTTCTAGGCGATTACCTTCTCTACCGAGGACCACTACTGGACAAATGAGGGATTGCACCAACTATATGTGTGAATAAAATAAATAAATCAATAGATAAAATGAAAATCATGCTGAACTGCCTGACAGCTTCAGACATCTACGAACAGTCTATTTGACAAAGGTTCCTAAAAGTTTCCATCGTTTCAGATTCCTCCTCCATTTCTTGTCTTATCCTGTCATCTCCGCTCCATCTCTTTTGTGTCTTTCTGCTCAGCTCTGTAATTATCCTGGTCTGATTTTGGGCATTTTTACAGAACAACCCCCCCCCCCCCCCCCCCCCCCCCCCCCCCCCCCCCTTGTCCCCCCTTGTCCCCCCCCCCTCCCCGCCGCCCTGTCAGCCTCCGTCACTCACACGCTCAAAGCCATATTGTTCCTGACTAAACTTTGACTGACAGCTACGGGAAGCACCGGCTGATTTGTGAATCTTTCTCTTCAAGTGTCACGGATCTGTCTTCGCTCGTTGTCACTTGCCGTTTAAATCTCTTTTGTTTAAAGGCGAAGGGGCGTGACGTCTGTTACTTCGGGGTAACTGTCCGGGGCATGACGTCATTTTGAGAAGCATTGTTGAACTGGTGCGACTGTAAAATTATTGATTTGTGTAAAACCAGTAATTAAAAAATAATAATTAGAACATGTTTTTTTGTTTTTTAAATATCTTTTTTTACGTAAATTGACTGGATATAATATGCAAAGAAAATATATATATTTAATGAAAATATAGAAATGTCTTAATTAATAATTCCTGCC